>NW_026016787.1:0-59716 GCF_020379485.1 Brassica napus | reverse complement strand
ATTGGAACGACGAAGAAAGAAGCTGTGCTATCCCCAAATGGGAAACTGGAATCACTGATTTGAAAGTGGGATAACTTTCATGCAATCCTATGAGATTTATTCAATTCCTGGTGATTCTCCACCACTTTATGTATCCAAATCAAGCTTCTTACAAAGAGATTCATCCTGGTTTGATTGGAACGACGAGAAGCTGTGCTATTTCCAAACTGGAAACTGGAATCACCTGATTTGAAAGTGGGATAACTTCTTCATGCCAACTCCTATGAGATTTATTCAACTTCCTGGTGATTTCCACCACTTTATGTATCCAAATCAAGCTTCTTACAAAGAGATTCATTCTGGTTTGATTGGAACGACGAAGAAGCTGTGCTATTCCCAAACTGGAAACTGGAATCACTGATTTGAAAGTGGGATAACTTCTTCATGCCAACTCCTATGAGATTTATTCAACTTCCTGGTGATTTCCCACCACTTTATGTATCCAAATCAAGCTTCTTACAAAGAGTTGATTCATCCTGGTTTGATTGGAACGACGAAGAAGCTGTGCTATTCCCAAACTGGGAAACTGGAATCACCTGATTTGAAAGTGGGATAACTTCTTCAGCCAACTCCTATGAGATTTATTCAACTTCCTGGTGATTCTCCACCACTTTATGTATCCAAATCAAGCTTCTTACAAAGAGATTCATCCTGGTTTGATTGGAACGACGAGACGAAGAAGAAGCTGTGCTATTCCCAAACTGGGAAACTGGAATCACCTGATTTGAAAGTGGGATAACTTCTTCATGCCAACTCCTATGAGATTTATTCAACTTCCTGGTGATTCTCCACCACTTTATGTATCCAAATCAAGCTTCTTACAAAGTGATTCATCCTGGTTGATTGGAACGACGAAGAAGCTGTGCTATTCCCAAACTGGGAAACTGGAATCACCTGATTTGAAAGTGGGATAACTTCTTCATGCCAACTCCTATGAGATTTATTCAACTTCCTGGTGATTCTCCACCACTTTATGTATCCAAATCAAGCTTCTTACAAAGAGATTCATCCTGGTTTGATTGGAACGACGAAGAAGCTGTGCTATTCCCAAACTGGGAAACTGGAATCACCTGATTTGAAAGGGGGATAACTTCTTCATGCCAACTCCTATGAGATTTATTCAACTTCCTGGTGATTCTCCACCACTTATGTATCCAAATCAAGCTTCTTACAAAGAGATTCATCCTGGTTTGATTGGAACGACGAAGAAGCTGTGCTATTCCCAAACTGGGAAAATGGAATCACTGATTGAAAGTGGGATAACTTCTTCATGCCAACTCCTATGAGATTTATTCAACTTCCTGGTGATTTCCACCACTTATATCAAGCTTCTTACAAAGAGATTCATCCTGGTTTGATTGGAACGACGAAGAAGCTGTGCTATTCCCAAACTGGGAAACTGGAATCACCTGATTTGAAAGTGGGATAACTTCTTCATGCCAACTCCTATGAGATTTATTCAACTTCCTGGTGATTCTCCACCACTTATGTATCCAAATCAAGCTTCTTACAAAGAGATTCATCCTGGTTTGATTGGAACGACGAAGAAGAAGCTGTGCTATTCCCAAACTGGGAAACTGGAATCACCTGATTTGAAAGTGGGGATAACTTCTTCATGCAACTCCTATGAGATTTATTCAACTTCCTGGTGATTCTCCACCACTTTATGTATCCAAATCAAGCTTCTTACAAAGTGATTCATCCTGGTTTGATTGGAACGACGAAGAAGCTGTGCTATTCCCAAACTGGGAAACTGGAATCAACTGATTTGAAAGTGGGATAACTTCTTCATGCCAACTCCTATGAGATTTATTCAACTTCCTGGTGATTCTCCACACTTTATGTATCCAAATCAAGCTTCTTACAAAGAGATTCATCCTGGTTTGATTGGAACGACGAAGAAGCTGTGCTATTCCCAAACTGGGAAACTGGAATCACCTGATTTGAAAGTGGGATAACTTCTTCATGCCAACTCCTATGAGATTTATTCAACTTCCTGGTGATTCTCCACCACTTTATGTATCCAAATCAAGCTTCTTACAAAGAGATTCATCCTGTTTGATTGGAACGACGAAGAAGAAGCTGTGCTATTCCCAAACTGGGGAAACTGGAATCACCTGATTTGAAAGTGGGATAACTTCTTCATGCCAACTCCTATGAGATTTATTCAACTTCCTGGTGATTCTCCACCACTTTATGTATCCAAATCAAGCTTCTTACAAAGAGATTCATCCTGGTTTGATTGGAACGACGAAGAAGAAGCTGTGCTATTCCCAAACTGGGAAACTGGAATCACCTGATTTGAAAGTGGGATAACTTCTTCATGCCAACTCCTATGAGATTTATTCAACTTCCTGGTGATTCTCCACCACTTTATGTATCCAAATCAAGCTTCTTACAAAGTGATTCATCCTGGTTTGATGGAACGACGAAGAAGCTGTGCTATTCCAAACTGGGAAACTGGAATCACCTGATTTGAAAGTGGGATAACTTCTTCATGCCAACTCCTATGAGATTTATTCAACTTCCTGGTGATTCTCCACCACTTTATGTATCCAAATCAAGCTTCTTACAAAGTGATTCATCCTGGTTTGATTGGAACGACGAAGAAGCTGTGCTATTCCCAAACTGGGAAACTGGAATCACCTGATTTGAAAGTGGGATAACTTCTTCATGCCAACTCCTATGAGATTTATTCAACTTCCTGGTGATTCTCCACCACTTTATGTATCCAAATCAAGCTTCTTACAAAGAGATTCATCCTGGTTTGATTGGAACGACGAAGAAGCTGTGCTATTCCCAAACTGGGAAACTGGAATCACCTGATTTGAAAGTGGGATAACTTCTTCATGCCACTCCTATGAGATTTATTCAACTTCCTGGTGATTCTCCACCACTTTATGTATCCAAATCAAGCTTCTTACAAAGAGATTCATCTGGTTTGATTGGAACGACGAAGAAGCTGTGCTATTCCCAAACTGGGAAACTGGAATCACCTGATTTGAAAGTGGGATAACTTCTTCATGCCAACTCCTATGAGATTTATTCAACTTCCTGGTGATTCTCCACCACTTTATGTATCCAAATCAAGCTTCTTACAAAGTGATTCATCCTGGTTTGATTGGAACGACGAAGAAGCTGTGCTATTCCCAAACTGGGAAACTGGAATCACCTGATTTGAAAGTGGGATAACTTCTTCATGCCAACTCCTATGAGATTTATTCAACTTCCTGGTGATTCTCCACCACTTTATGTATCCAAATCAAGCTTCTTACAAAGAGATTCATCCTGGTTTGATTGGAACGACGAAGAAGCTGTGCTATTCCCAAACTGGGAAACTGGAATCACCTGATTTGAAAGTGGGATAACTTCTTCATGCCAACTCCTATGAGATTTATTCAACTTCCTGGTGATTCTCCACCACTTTATGTATCCAAATCAAGCTTCTTACAAAGTGATTCATCCTGGTTTGATTGGAACGACGAAGAAGCTGTGCTATTCCCAAACTGGGAAACTGGAATCACCTGATTTGAAAGTGGGATAACTTCTTCATGCCAACTCCTATGAGATTTATTCAACTTCCTGGTGATTCTCCACCACTTTATGTATCCAAATCAAGCTTCTTACAAAGAGATTCATCCTGGTTTGATTGGAACGACGAAGAAGCTGTGCTATTCCCAAACTGGGAAACTGGAATCACCTGATTTGAAAGTGGGATAACT
The DNA here is from genome assembly GCF_020379485.1 of Brassica napus. Classification (NCBI taxonomy): domain Eukaryota; kingdom Viridiplantae; phylum Streptophyta; class Magnoliopsida; order Brassicales; family Brassicaceae; genus Brassica; species Brassica napus. The sequence goes on along the minus strand of NW_026016787.1, from coordinate 55,955 downwards.
TCTTCATGCCAACTCCTATGAGATTTATTCAACTTCCTGGTGATTCTCCACCACTTTATGTATCCAAATCAAGCTTCTACAAAAGTGATTCATCCTGGTTGATTGGAACGACGAAGAAGCTGTGCTATTCCCAAACTGGGAAACTGGAATCACCTGATTTGAAAGTGGGATAACTTCTTCATGCCAACTCCTATGAGATTTATTCAACTTCCTGGTGATTCTCCACCACTTTATGTATCCAAATCAAGCTTCTTACAAAGAGATTCATCCTGGTTTGATTGGAACGACGAAGAAGCTGTGCTATTCCAAACTGGGAAACTGGAATCACCTGATTTGAAAGTGGGATAACTTCTTCATGCCAACTCCTATGAGATTTATTCAACTTCCTGGTGATTCTCCACCACTTTATGTATCCAAATCAAGCTTCTTACAAAGTGATTCATCCTGGTTTGATTGGAACGACGAAGAAGCTGTGCTATTCCCAAACTGGGAAACTGGAATCACCTGATTTGAAAGTGGGATAACTTCTTCATGCCAACTCCTATGAGATTTATTCAACTTCCTGGTGATTCTCCACCACTTTATGTATCCAAATCAAGCTTCTTACAAAGAGATTCATCCTGGTTTGATTGGAACGACGAAGAAGCTGTGCTATTCCCAAACTGGGAAACTGGAATCACCTGATTTGAAAGTGGGATAACTTCTTCATGCCAACTCCTATGAGATTTATTCAACTTCCTGGTGATTCTCCACCACTTTATGTATCCAAATCAAGCTTCTTACAAAGAGATTCATCCTGGTTGATTGGAACGACGAAGAAGCTGTGCTATTCCAAACTGGGAAACTGGAATCACCTGATTTGAAAGTGGGATAACTTCTTCATGCCAACTCCTATGAGATTTATTCAACTTCCTGGTGATTCTCCACCACTTTATGTATCCAAATCAAGCTTCTTACAAAGAGATTCATCCTGGTTTGATTGGAACGACAAAGAAGCTGTGCTATTCTCTTCTTCATGCCAACTCCTATGAGATTTATTCAACTTCCTGGTGATTCTCCACCACTTTATGTATCCAAATCAAGCTTTACAAAGTGATTCATCGTGGTTTGATTGGAACGACGACGAAGCTGTTCTATTCCCAAACTGGGAAACTGGAATCACCTGATTTGAAAGTGGGATAACTTCTTCATGCCAACTCCTATGAGATTTATTCAACTTCCTGGTGATTCTCCACCACTTTATGTATCCAAATCAAGCTTCTTACAAAGAGATTCATCCTGGTTTGATTGGAACGACGAAGAAGCTGTGCTATTCCCAAACTGGGAAACTGGAATCACCTGATTTGAAAGTGGGATAACTTCTTCATGCCAACTCCTATGAGATTTATTCAACTTCCTGGTGATTCTCCACCACTTTATGTATCCAAATCAAGCTTCTTACAAAGAGATTCATCCTGGTTTGATTGGAACGACGAAGAAGCTGTGCTATTCCCAAACTGGGAAACTGGAATCACCTGATTTGAAAGTGGGATAACTTCTTCATGCCAACTCCTATGAGATTTATTCAACTTCCTGGTGATTCTCCACCACTTTATGTATCCAAATCAAGCTTCTTACAAAGTGATTCATCCTGGTTTGATTGGAACGACGAAGAAGCTGTGCTATTCCCAAACTGGGAAACTGGAATCACCTGATTTGAAAGTGGGATAACTTCTTCATCCAACTCCTATGAGATTTATTCAACTTCCTGGTGATTCTCCACCACTTTATGTATCCAAATCAAGCTTCTTACAAAGTGATTCATCCTGGTTTGATTGGAACGACGAAGAAGCTGTGCTATTCCCAAACTGGGAAACTGGAATCACCTGATTTGAAAGTGGGATAACTTCTTCATCCAACTCCTATGAGATTTATTCAACTTCCTGGTGATTCTCCACCACTTTATGTATCCAAATCAAGCTTCTTACAAAGAGATTCATCCTGGTTTGATTGGAACGACGAAGAAGCTGTGCTATTCCCAAACTGGGAAACTGGAATCACCTGATTTGAAAGTGGGATAACTTCTTCATCCAACTCCTATGAGATTTATTCAACTTCCTGGTGATTCTCCACCACTTTATGTATCCAAATCAAGCTTCTTACAAAGTGATTCATCCTGGTTTGATTGGAACGACGAAGAAGCTGTGCTATTCCCAAACTGGGAAACTGGAATCACCTGATTTGAAAGTGGGATAACTTCTTCATGCCAACTCCTATGAGATTTATTCAACTTCCTGGTGATTCTCCACCACTTTATGTATCCAAATCAAGCTTCTTACAAAGAGATTCATCCTGGTTTGATTGGAACGACGAAGAAGCTGTGCTATTCCCAAACTGGGAAACTGGAATCACCTGATTTGAAAGTGGGATAACTTCTTCATGCCAACTCCTATGAGATTTATTCAACTTCCTGGTGATTCTCCACCACTTTATGTATCCAAATCAAGCTTCTTACAAAGAGATTCATCCTGGTTTGATTGGAACGACGAAGAAGCTGTGCTATTCCAAACTGGGAAACTGGAATCACCTGATTTGAAAGTGGGATAACTTCTTCATGCCAACTCCTATGAGATTTATTCAACTTCCTGGTGATTCTCCACCACTTTATGTATCCAAATCAAGCTTCTTACAAAGAGATTCATCCTGGTTTGATTGGAACGACAAAGAAGCTGTGCTATTCTCTTCTTCATGCCAACTCCTATGAGATTTATTCAACTTCCTGGTGATTCTCCACCACTTTATGTATCCAAATCAAGCTTCTTACAAAGTGATTCATCCTGGTTTGATTGGAACGACGAAGAAGCTGTCTATTCCCAAACTGGGAAACTGGAATCACCTGATTTGAAAGTGGGATAACTTCTTCATGCCAACTCCTATGAGATTTATTCAACTTCCTGGTGATTCTCCACCACTTTATGTATCCAAATCAAGCTTCTTACAAAGAGATTCATCCTGGTTTGATTGGAACGACGAAGAAGCTGTGCTATTCCCAAACTGGGAAACTGGAATCACCTGATTTGAAAGTGGGATACTTCTTCATGCCAACTCCTATGAGATTTATTCAACTTCCTGGTGATTCTCCACCACTTTATGTATCCAAATCAAGCTTCTTACAAAGAGATTCATCCTGGTTTGATTGGAACGACGAAGAAGCTGTGCTATTCCAAACTGGGAAACTGGAATCACCTGATTTGAAAGTGGGATAACTTCTTCATGCCAACTCCTATGAGATTTATTCAACTTCCTGGTGATTCTCCACCACTTTATGTATCCAAATCAAGCTTCTTACAAAGAGATTCATCCTGGTTTGATTGGAACGACGAAGAAGCTGTGCTATTCCCAAACTGGGAAACTGGAATCACCTGATTTGAAAGTGGGATAACTTCTTCATGCCAACTCCTATGAGATTTATTCAACTTCCTGGTGATTCTCCACCACTTTATGTATCCAAATCAAGCTTCTTACAAAGTGATTCATCCTGGTTTGATTGGAACGACGAAGAAGCTGTGCTATTCCCAAACTGGGAAACTGGAATCACCTGATTTGAAAGTGGGATAACTTCTTCATGCCAACTCCTATGAGATTTATTCAACTTCCTGGTGATTCTCCACCACTTTATGTATCCAAATCAAGCTTCTTACAAAGAGATTCATCCTGGTTTGATTGGAACGACGAAGAAGCTGTGCTATTCCCAAACTGGGAAACTGGAATCACCTGATTTGAAAGTGGGATAACTTCTTCATCCCAACTCCTATGAGATTTATTCAACTTCCTGGTGATTCTCCACCACTTTATGTATCCAAATCAAGCTTCTTACAAAGTGATTCATCCTGGTTTGATTGGAACGACGAAGAAGCTGTTCTATTCCCAAACTGGGAAACTGGAATCACCTGATTTGAAAGTGGGATAACTTCTTCATGCCAACTCCTATGAGATTTATTCAACTTCCTGGTGATTCTCCACCACTTTATGTATCCAAATCAAGCTTCTTACAAAGAGATTCATCCTGGTTTGATTGGAACGACGAAGAAGCTGTGCTATTCCCAAACTGGGAAACTGGAATCACCTGATTTGAAAGTGGGATAACTTCTTCATGCCAACTCCTATGAGATTTATTCAACTTCCTGGTGATTCTCCACCACTTTATGTATCCAAATCAAGCTTCTTACAAAGAAATTCATCCTGGTTTGATTGGAACGACGAAGAAGCTGTGCTATTCCCAAACTGGGAAACTGGAATCACCTGATTTGAAAGTGGGATAACTTCTTCATGCCAACTCCTATGAGATTTATTCAACTTCCTGGTGATTCTCCACCACTTTATGTATCCAAATCAAGCTTCTTACAAAGAGATTCATCCTGGTTTGATTGGAACGACAAAGAAGCTGTGCTATTCTCTTCTTCATGCCAACTCCTATGAGATTTATTCAACTTCCTGGTGATTCTCCACCACTTTATGTATCCAAATCAAGCTTCTTACAAAGTGATTCATCCTGGTTTGATTGGAACGACGAAGAAGCTGTGCTATTCCAAACTGGGAAACTGGAATCACCTGATTTGAAAGTGGGATAACTTCTTCATGCCAACTCCTATGAGATTTATTCAACTTCCTGGTGATTCTCCACCACTTTATGTATCCAAATCAAGCTTCTTACAAAGAGATTCATCCTGGTTTGATTGGAACGACGAAGAAGCTGTGCTATTCCCAAACTGGGAAACTGGAATCACCTGATTTGAAAGTGGGATAACTTCTTCATGCCAACTCCTATGAGATTTATTCAACTTCCTGGTGATTCTCCACCACTTTATGTATCCAAATCAAGCTTCTTACAAAGAGATTCATCCTGGTTTGATTGGAACGACGAAGAAGCTGTGCTATTCCAAACTGGGAAACTGGAATCACCTGATTTGAAAGTGGGATAACTTCTTCATGCCAACTCCTATGAGATTTATTCAACTTCCTGGTGATTTCCACCACTTTATGTATCCAAATCAAGCTTCTTACAAAGTGATTCATCCTGGTTTGATTGGAACGACGAAGAAGCTGTTCTATTCCCAAACTGGGAAACTGGAATCACCTGATTTGAAAGTGGGATAACTTCTTCATGCCAACTCCTATGAGATTTATTCAACTTCCTGGTGATTCTCCACCACTTTATGTATCCAAATCAAGCTTCTTACAAAGTGATTCATCCTGGTTTGTTTGGAACGACGAAGAAGCTGTTCTATTCCCAAACTGGGAAACTGGAATCAACTGATTTGAAAGTGGGATAACTTCTTCATCCAACTCCTATGAGATTTATTCAACTTCCTGGTGATTCTCCACCACTTTATGTATCCAAATCAAGCTTCTTACAAAGAGATTCATCCTGGTTTGATTGGAACGACGAAGAAGCTGTGCTATTCCCAAACTGGGAAACTGGAATCACCTGATTTGAAAGTGGGATAACTTCTTCATCCCAACTCCTATGAGATTTATTCAACTTCCTGGTGATTCTCCACCACTTTATGTATCCAAATCAAGCTTCTTACAAAGTGATTCATCCTGGTTTGTTGGAACGACGAAGAAGCTGTTCTATTACCAAACTGGGAAACTGGAATCACCTGATTTGAAAGTGGGATAACTTCTTCATGCAACTCCTATGAGATTTATTCAACTTCCTGGTGATTCTCCACCACTTTATGTATCCAAATCAAGCTTCTTACAAAGAGATTCATCCTGGTTTGATTGGAACGACGAAGAAGCTGTGCTATTCCCAAACTGGGAAACTGGAATCACCTGATTTGAAAGTGGGATAACTTCTTCATGCCAACTCCTATGAGATTTATTCAACTTCCTGGTGATTCTCCACCACTTTATGTATCCAAATCAAGCTTCTTACAAAGAGATTCATCCTGGTTTGATTGGAACGACGAAGAAGCTGTGCTATTCCAAACTGGGAAACTGGAATCACCTGATTTGAAAGTGGGATAACTTCTTCATGCCAACTCCTATGAGATTTATTCAACTTCCTGGTGATTCTCCACCACTTTATGTATCCAAATCAAGCTTCTTACAAAGAGATTCATCCTGGTTTGATTGGAACGACAAAGAAGCTGTGGTATTCTCTGCTTCATGCCAACTCCTATGAGATTTATTCAACTTCCTGGTGATTCTCCACCACTTTATGTATCCAAATCAAGCTTCTTCCAAAGTGATTCATCCTGGTTTGTTGGAACGACGAAGAAGCTGTTCTATTACCAAACTGGGAAACTGGAATCACCTGATTTGAAAGTGGGATAACTTCTTCATGCCAACTCCTATGAGATTTATTCAACTTCCTGGTGATTCTCCACCACTTTATGTATCCAAATCAAGCTTCTTACAAAGAGATTCATCCTGGTTTGATTGGAACGACGAAGAAGCTGTGCTATTCCCAAACTGGGAAACTGGAATCACCTGATTTGAAAGTGGGATAACTTCTTCATGCCAACTCCTATGAGATTTATTCAACTTCCTGGTGATTCTCCACCACTTTATGTATCCAAATCAAGCTTCTTACAAAGAGATTCATCCTGGTTTGATTGGAACGACGAAGAAGCTGTGCTATTTCCAAACTGGGAAACTGGAATCACCTGATTTGAAAGTGGGATAACTTCTTCATGCCAACTCCTATGAGATTTATTCAACTTCCTGGTGATTTCCACCACTTTATGTATCCAAATCAAGCTTCTTACAAACAGATTCATCCTGGTTTGATTGGAACGACGAAGAAGCTGTGCTATTCCCAAACTGGGAAACTGGAATCACCTGATTTGAAAGTGGGATAACTTCTTCATGCCAACTCCTATGAGATTTATTCAACTTCCTGGTGATTCTCCACCACTTTATGTATCCAAATCAAGCTTCTTACAAAGAGATTCATCTTGGTTTGATTGGAACGACGAAGAAGCTGTGCTATTCCCAAACTGGGAAACTGGAATCACCTGATTTGAAAGTGGGATAACTTCTTCATGCCAACTCCTATGAGATTTATTCAACTTCCTGGTGATTCTCCACCACTTTATGTATCCAAATCAAGCTTCTTACAAAGTGATTCATCCTGGTTTGATTGGAACGACGAAGAAGCTGTGCTATTCCCAAACTGGGAAACTGGAATCACCTGATTTGAAAGTGGGATAACTTCTTCATGCCAACTCCTATGAGATTTATTCAACTTCCTGGTGATTCTCCACCACTTTATGTATCCAAATCAAGCTTCTTACAAAGTGATTCATCCTGGTTTGTTTGGAACGACGAAGAAGCTGTCTATTCCCAAACTGGGAAACTGGAATCACTGATTTGAAAGTGGGATAACTTCTTCATCCAACTCCTATGAGATTTATTCAACTTCCTGGTGATTCTCCACCACCTTATGTATCCAAATCAAGCTTCTTACAAAGAGATTCATCCTGGTTTGATTGGAACGACGAAGAAGCTGTGCTATTCCCAAACTGGGAAACTGGAATCACCTGATTTGAAAGTGGGATAACTTCTTCATCCCAACTCCTATGAGATTTATTCAACTTCCTGGTGATTCTCCACCACTTTATGTATCCAAATCAAGCTTCTTACAAAGTGATTCATCCTGGTTTGATTGGAACGACGAAGAAGCTGTTCTATTCCCAAACTGGGAAACTGGAATCAACTGATTTGAAAGTGGGATAACTTCTTCATGCCAACTCCTATGAGATTTATTCAACTTCCTGGTGATTCTCCACCACTTTATGTATCCAAATCAAGCTTCTTACAAAGAGATCCATCCTGGTTTGATTGGAACGACGAAGAAGCTGTGCTATTCCCAAACTGGGAAACTGGAATCACCTGATTTGAAAGTGGGATAACTTCTTCATGCCAACTCCTATGAGATTTATTCAACTTCCTGGTGATTCTCCACCACTTTATGTATCCAAATCAAGCTTCTTACAAAGTGATTCATCCTGGTTTGTTTGGAACGACGAAGAAGCTGTTCTATTACCAAACTGGGAAACTGGAATCAACTGATTTGAAAGTGGGATAACTTCTTCATGCCAACTCCTATGAGATTTATTCAACTTCCTGGTGATTCTCCACCACTTTATGTATCCAAATCAAGATTCTTACAAAGAGATTCATCCTGGTTTGATTGGAACGACGAAGAAGCTGTGCTATTCCCAAACTGGGAAACTGGAATCACCTGATTTGAAAGTGGGATAACTTCTTCATGCCAACTCCTATGAGATTTATTCAACTTCCTGGTGATTCTTCACCACTTATGTATCCAAATGAAGCTTCTTACAAAGAGATTCATCCTGGTTTGATTGGAACGACGAAGAAGCTGTGCTATTTCCAAACTGGGAAACTGGAATCACCTGTTTTGAAAGTGGGATAACTTCTTCATGCCAACTCCTATGAGATTTATTCAACTTCCTGGTGATTTTCCACCACTTTATGTATCCAAATCAAGCTTCTTACAAAGTGATTCATCCTGGTTTGTTTGGAACGACGAAGAAGCTGTTCTATTACCAAACTGGGAAACTGGAATCACCTGATTTGAAAGTGAGATAACTTCTTCATGCCAACTCCTATGAGATTTATTCAACTTCCTGGTGATTCTCCACCACTTTATGTATCCAAATCAAGCTTCTTACAAAGTGATTCATCGTGGTTTGTTTGGAACGACGACGAAGCTGTTCTATTACCAAACTGGGAAACTGGAATCACCTGATTTGAAAGTGGGATAACTTCTTCAGTCCAACTCCTATGAGATTTATTCAACTTCCTGGTGATTCTCCACCACCTTATGTATCCAAATCAAGCTTCTTACAAAGAGATTCATCCTGGTTTGATTGGAACGACGAAGAAGCTGTGCTATTCCCAAACTGGGAAACTGGAATCACCTGATTTGAAAGTGGGATAACTTCTTCATCCCAACTCCTATGAGATTTATTCAACTTCCTGGTGATTCTCCACCACTTTATGTATCCAAATCAAGCTTCTTACAAAGTGATTCATCGTGGTTTGTTTGGAACGACGACGAAGCTGTTCTATTACCAAACTGGGAAACTGGAATCAACTGATTTGAAAGTGGGATAACTTCTTCATGGCAACTCCTATGAGATTTATTCAACTTCCTGGTGATTCTCCACCACTTTATGTATCAAAATCAAGCTTCTTACAAAGAGATCCATCCTGGTTTGATTGGAACGATGAAGAAGCTGCGCTATTCCCAAACTGGGAAACTGGAATCACCTGATTTGAAAGTGGGATAACTTCTTCATGCCAAGTCCTATGAGATTTATTCAACTTCCTGGTGATTCTCCACCACTTTATGTATCCAAATCAAGCTTCTTACAAAGAAATTCATCCTGGTTTGATTGGAACGACGAAGAAGCTGTGCTATTCCTAAACTGGGAAACTAGAATCACCTGATTTGAAAGTGGGCTAACTTCTTCATGCCAGCTCCTATGAGATTTATTCAACTTCCTGGTGATTCTCCACCACTTTATGTATCCAAATCAAGCTTCTTACCGAGAGATTCATCCTGGTTTGATTGGAACGACAAAGAAGCTGTGGTATTCTCTGCTTCATGCCAACTCCTATGAGATTTATTCAACTTCCTGGTGATTCTCCACCACTTTATGTATCCAAATCAAGCTTCTTCCAAAGTGATTCATCGTGGTTTGATTGGAAAGACGACGAAGCTGTTCTATTACCAAACTGGGAAACTGGAATCAACTGATTTGAAAGTGGGATAACTTCTTCATGCCAACTCCTATGAGATTTATTCAACTTCCTGGTGATTCTCCACCACTTTATGTATCCAAATCAAGCTTCTTACAAAGAGATTCATCCTGGTTTGATTGGAACGACGAAGAAGCTGTGCTATTCCCAAACTGGGAAACTGGAATCACCTGATTTGAAAGTGGGATAAGATCTTCATGCCAAGTCCTATGAGATTTATTCAACTTCCTGGTGATTCTCACCACTTTATGTATCCAAATGAGGCTTCTTACAAAGAGATTCATCCTGGTTTGATTGGAACGACGAAGAAGCTGAGCTATTTCCAAACTGGGAAACTGGAATCACCTGATTTGAAAGTGGGATAACTTCTTCATGCCAACTCCTATGAGATTTATTCAACTTCCTGGTGATTTTCCACCACTTTATGTATCCAAATCAAGCTTCTTACAAACAGATTCATTCTGGTTTGATTGGAACGACGAAGAAGCTGTGCTATTCCCAAACTGGGAAACTGGAATCACCTGATTTGAAAGTGAGATAACTTCTTCATGCCAACTCCTATGAGATTTATTCAACTTCCTGGTGATTCTCCACCACTTTATGTATCCAAATCAAGCTTCTTACAAAGAGATTCATCTTGGTTTGATTGGAATGACGAAGAAGCTGTGCTATTCCCAAACAGGGAAACTGGAATCACCTGATTTGAAAGTGGGATAACTTCTTCATGCCAACTCCTATGAGATTTATTCAACTTCCCGGTGATTCTCCACCACTTTATGTATCCAAATCAAGCTTCTTACAAAGTGATTCATCCTGGTTTGATTAGAACGACGAAGAAGCTGAGCTATTTCCAAACTGGGAAACTGGAATCACCTGATTTGAAAGTGGGATAACTTCTTCATGCCAACTCCTATGAGATTTATTCAACTTCCTGGTGATTCTCCACCACTTTATGTATCCAAATCAAGCTTCTTACAAAGTGATTCATCGTGGTTTGTTTGGAACGACGACGAAGCTGTTCTATTACCAAACTGGGAAACTGGAATCAACTGATTTGAAAGTGGGATAACTTCTTCAGTCCAACTCCTATGAGATTTATTCAACTTCCTGGTGATTCTCCACCACCTTATGTATCCAAATCAAGCTTCTTACAAAGAGATTCATCCTGGTTTGATTGGAACGACGAAGAAGCTGTGCTATTCCCAAACTGGGAAACTGGAATCACCTGATTTGAAAGTGGGATAACTTCTTCATCCCAACTCCTATGAGATTTATTCAACTTCCTGGTGATTCTCCACCACATTATGTATCCAAATCAAGCTTCTTACAAAGTGATTCATCGTGGTTTGTTTGGAACGACGACGAAGCTGTTCTATTACCAAACTGGGAAACTGGAATCAACTGATTTGAAAGTGGGATAACTTCTTCATGCCAACTCCTATGAGATTTATTCAACTTCCCGGTGATTCTCCACCACTTTATGTATCCAAATCAAGCTTCTTACAAAGTGATTCATCCTGGTTTGATTAGAACGACGAAGAAGCTGAGCTATTTCCAAACTGGGAAACTGGAATCACCTGATTTGAAAGTGGGATAACTTCTTCATGCCAACTCCAATGAGATTTATGTTGAACTGAAGAGAAGATAGAGCTTGTACAACAATAGGGCAAGCTCTAGAAGATGTCCAGAAGAGTTCAATCAAGCTTCAGAGGTGGTCTGAAGTAGTTATCCTGTGAAGTTAAGTCTAGGAAAGACTTAGACTGATCATGTGAAGGCTTTGGAGGAGTTATAGAGAAGATGGAAGTGTGGTGCAAAGATAGGACGTTCAGTATGGCCTTGTACGGTCTAGGGTGAATCATGAAGGTGTTTGGGGTCAGTCAAGAAGTGAGATAAGGCAATGTGCATAGATAGGTAGAGTGGTACGGACAGGAGGTCCGTACCATCAACCGTACGGCCACTCCACACGCCAAGTCACCCGGTTCAGCTTAAATCAAAGATGAGCAATGTGAGGGCGGTTTACTCGGATCCAATCCTATCTTAAGTGACCGTTGAAGGCTTATGGAGGGAAGGAATATACCTGAGCATCTTGTGGTCCAAGAGACAGGCTGGAAAGGGAAAAGAAGCTTTACCTTTACAGCCAAGACTCATCTCCTCCCTTCATTCAAAAGAAGCAATCTGAGCCTCCCATTTGAATCAGCCACGCCAGCTAGCACCAGAAACATCAAGACCAGTCTTCTCTCATCCTTACCATCCATTCTATCTTTTATTTACAGCCTTAGGATCTAGGTTTGTGATCTGAGTTGTGTAAAGGCTTATATAAGCCTCTTATGATCATTTTGTAATCTTTAAGTGAGTAAGGGGGGGAAACCCTTCTCCTTCATGTTCTATGAAAGTCTGTTCTTGATACTAAGTCTCTAATCTATTCTCTAAGTCTCTCAGTCTCTTTAATCTTGTTACCTAGTCTCCTTCATACTCTAAATCTCTCCCCATACTCCTAAGTCTCAAATCTGTTCACATAAACTCTCCTAAACACTTTCTCACACACACCTTGAGTGAATCCTATAAAAATCTCATGGTATCAGAGCCAGGTTCATCAGAACCTGGTGTCTAACTTCCGCAAAGCTCAAGCCCACCTCCATGGCTGTTTGAAGCAAAGAAGAAGCTCTTTAGTCCAGCCAACGTTTGTTCATCTTCAGGAGGAAGATAAACACATCCGAGGTGCTTGAGAAGCTGTATGTGCTCTATCCTGACTTATCAAGCTCGACCTGAAGAAAGGAGACCCTGAAGAACAAAGCCTTGAAGCTGTTTGACAACACTCTTCAAGAGCTAGATCCTTGAGTCTTAGTGGTGGTTCAAGAAGAAAGGTGATAGCTTTCTACTTGGGACTGGTTTGGCGACTTGAAAGGGAGGAAATGAGGTGTCTCAGCCATGGTGGGGTCAAGAGGATGGTTCATGAAAGAAGAAGGGGTGTGATACGACACCAAGAGCTCAACATCTGGCCATGAACCATGGAGATTCAAGGAACTAGTAAAAGTTCCTTGGCTGTAAGCTGGATCTCTTTCCCTCTTTATTAAAAAGCTTGAATATAGAAATGTTGAGGTGGTGTGGTGATTGATGTGCTGTGTATATCCCAGGATGCTTCAAAGGCTTGATTAGTGTTTTGAAGAATAAAGTGATTGCTCTAGTTCAGTCATGAGTTTGCTAAGATTTTAAAATTTATTGTTTGAATCCTGTGCTCATGAACTGAAAATTGATTGAAGTAATGCTGAGAACTGTGTAGTCCTGGATATAATGATGCTTGTCAGGGAGTTAGTAGACGTCTAAACCTGATTGTTTTTCATGAAATGAATCCGCTGGCTGTCTGACATTGAAGCATTAGATTCATGTCTAAATGCTGAGTAAAGAAGCTCTTAAGAGTGCCTAAGTAACTTGTCTTGAATCTGTTAGGATCCTGCTTGTACTTAGAGAGTTAGCTTGCAAAGAATAGAACTTGAGAATGCCTTGTGTCTATCTGTTGCATTGCTTATGATAGTAGGAATCAAACTTGATAAGTTGTTAATCAAGATTTGACATCAGTACTATTGAAAATGGTTAAATGCTTAATGTCAGTTATAAATAAACATGTCTTGTTAAAGATGATAGATTATATTATCTAATCATGCTTGCCTTCATGAGTTAGAAACTGAGTAAGATTAATGCATACTGCCCTGTTTATTGTTGCATTTAGATTAAAGTCTAAGTTGCATATTAAGGAATGGTTAAAATTGCCTAAATACTTTGACTTGAATCTGATAAGGTCTTGCTTAGTATTTAGAGAATGGTTGCTTGCATAGATAAGAACTTGATATTGTCTTGATTCTATCTAATGCTATAAAGCTTGAGACATTGGTGATCAAACTTGATGAAGTCAAGGATTGATCCCAATGCAATTGTGTCTTATCTTTGCTAGAGTTTGAGTGATGTTTCAGGTTCACAAAAGGTGTTCCTAGTTCATCATCAAATCCAAGTTGAAAGAGAAACAATGATGCCCATTGTGTGTACAATGGAGAGGTGTTACAAGAAGGGAGAAGCACAGATGGTTGTAAAACTCACTAGTGTTCTTCTTCTCAACATTGCAAGTACCAGAAGAAGAAGCCAACCGGGTCTAGGCAGTGGCGTGCCTATTCAAGAGGGTGCTCAAACTAAGACAGAGCACTCTTGGCTGTGTGAAGAAGAAGGCTACTCTATCAAGGCGGCTTCTATTGTGAGGTGATTGAAGAAGTAGCTGAAGCATTCACAAGCATTCCATCATGGTGGTGAATTCAGAAGGGTGATTGCAATAAGAGAAGAAGAAGAAGAAGTAAGGATTCAAGTGGTAACATTGAGAACCACTCCTCATCATCTTAACCAAGGGAGTAAACCTAATCTCATCTACCTTAATATGTCTTGATAGGTTTATCTCCTGATTATACTATGTGCTTTCCCTAATTCCATTTAGAGTTTATAGCTTCTAGTAGAATGTCTAGGCTAATTGCACTGAAACTGTGTTGCTACTGCATTGTCTTATTGATAATAAGTAATGTCTAGAGTCCCAGAAACTCACGGTCTGTTTACTGCATTGTCTTGGGTGTGGTCCTAAACTTGAATCATCATGAATGTGTTGTAGAATTGAGTAGAATGACTCTGCTACTTGCATCATGATTGATAAGTTATTTTGCATACATAAGCATATCTCATACTGTCTAAGTTCAATCCTAGTGTTATCTGATGCTACTGTCTATGTTTAATCCATCAATGAAAGTCTTGCATCAATTAGAAATTGTCTAAGTTGCTTGCATCATTGGTTCTGATTGAAACTGTTGTGCATAACTTTAATATTAATCATGGATTGAACCTGTTGCATTCATATAGCTGATGTTTTAAGATTGTGCATTCATGTAGTAATGCATTTAAAAATGAGCCTAAATTGCAAATGTACTGATGTAAGCTTGCATTGCATTTAGAGAACTTAATAATCATAATAACCTAGGATGACATTGTAGTATCTAGAACTTGCATTGTCATTGTTAGAGATTGAAATCTACTTGTCTTGACTCAGTCTAGTTCTGAGTGTTGCTATGCCATAGTTAAATCCATCAGTGATGTCTTATAAGCATTTAGAAGTATGTCTAAGCTACTTGAATCATTGGCTGTGATAAAACTAGTGAGCATAAGCATAAGCTACTTGAATCATAGTCACGCTTATTGTCTTGATTGCATAAGTATCATCTAGTCTTGTGTTCATTAGAATTGAATCTGGTTCATTCATATGGTTAGTGTGTAATCTAATGCATTCATCTATTGTTGCATTTAAAAAAAAAAAAAAGGAACTGAAACTAAATTGAATCTAAAGGGATCAGTGTATTGTTGAAAGCATACATTGTCTCTGCATATTCTTGTCTTGATTGTCTAGCTTGTTTCAAGTATCATATATTATTGTGGCATTGGTGATCAAACAGGATGGATAATCTTGGTTTGATCCCAATGGGATGATCTGATCTTGCATTGAGTTGTGGTGGTGTTAGGTACACAAGGAAGGTGATACATGTAACTCGCCAACAACCAAGAATGTAAAGACAAAGGTCTTGTGCCATTGCATATCATCACTAGGACATGTTAGTCCATAATCTACAGGAAGTGTAGTGTGATAGAATATGCAATGAGAGATGGCCATTGCATAATACCATTGGACATATCTAGTCCTTAGTCTACAGGAAGTGTAGCATGGGTCATTATGCAATGAGAGGTGTGTCTTGTGAGACTCTCTATGGTGATTCAAACACCCTAGTTCCTGGTTAAGGAAGAGAGTAAACTCACAAGAAGAAAGCTATCATGAAAGATGATAGTTATTAGACCATGGAGATGCATAGGATCATCACAAGCTTAGCTCCTTCTAGTCTCGGTTCTAAGCTTGAGGGGGAGTCTTAATGCATATGATCCATGGTCAGTAACAAGTCTTTGCAAAGGCTTCTACAAAGGATCATCAACCGGACCAAGTCAGTGGCGTGTCTAGGTAAGAGGCTGTTCAGAGCAGTCTTGGCGAGTGAGGAAGAAGGCTCTCCATCAATGCGGCATCAATGAGAGGTGATTGAGGAGAAGCTGATGAATCCATTCTGCCTTTCCAAGAAGTTGATGATGCCATGAAGATGGTGCATTGGCCGAGTTAGGAAACTCACAAAAACACAAGGGAAGTTCCCTTAGACTTTTAAACTCTTTCTTCAATCTTTCTCATTCATCTTATTCATTGCTTGTGCTTGAAAAGATACTTAAGATGATCATGATTGAATTATGGGATTGTGTGCATCAAGTGTGATGCAGGATATTCATTGTCATGTTTTTGATAGGTACTGATGCACCTTTGGGATAATGTATCAGGTACCATTGCTTGAGCCTCACTAAAGGTGTTCCTGGTCATTTCCTAGCTTCTCTAAGGTGGCTGTGAAGTCTGTTGAGAAGGGGAGATCCAAACCAGGTCTATAAAGAGGGCAAGCCGTGTGTGAAGTGTTGATCAGCCTCACTGGTGTTTTGAAGATGATCTGGTTGTGTCCTAGCTTCTCTAAGATGGCTGAGAAGTCAGTTGAGAGGGGGAGACTTCAAACCGGTTCCATGAAGAGGTGAAGCTGAAGTGTGAAGTGTGAAGTGTGCGCAAAGCTGTGAAGAGTTGCTGCACCTGTTAGGCCGTGATCCAGAGCTTCTTGTGTCCAACCACATTGGTTCTAAGGCACAAGAGCTCACTGGCCAATCCCTAGGCTTTGGAGAGCTCTACTCTTTTTCCCTTGCAAGGTTTTGTCCCAATGGGTTTTCCTTGTAAGGTTTTTAATGAGGGAGACTCTTCAGAGTTCCAAGCTTGGCTTAGGATCTCCTAAAGTCAAGCTTGAGGGGGAGTGTTGAACTGAAGAGAAGATAGAGCTTGTACAACAATAGGGCAAGCTCTAGAAGATGTCCAGAAGAGTTCAATCAAGCTTCAGAGGTGTTCTGAAGTAGTTATCCTGTGAAGTTAAGTCTAGGAAAGACTTAGACTGATCATGTGAAGGCTTTGGAGGAGTTAGAGAAGATGGAAGTGTGGTGCAAAGATAGGACGTTCAGTATGGCCTTGTACGGTCTAGGGTGAATCATGAAGGTGTTTGGGGTCAGTCAAGAAGTGAGATAAGGCAATGTGCATAGATAGGTAGAGTGGTACGGACAGGAGGTCCGTACCATCAACCGTACGGCCACTCCACACGCCCAAGTCACCCGGTTCAGCTTAAATCAAAGATGAGCAATGTGAGGGCGGTTTACTCGGATCCAATCCTATCTTAAGTGACCGTTGAAGGCTTATGGAGGGAAGGAATATACCTGAGCATCTTGTGGTCCAAGAGACAGGCTGGAAAGGGAAAAGAAGCTTTACCTTTACAGCCAAGACTCATCTCCTCCCTTCATTCAAAAGAAGCAATCTGAGCCTCCCATTTGAATCAGCCACGCCAGCTAGCACCAGAAACATCAAGACCAGTCTTCTCTCATCCTTACCATCCATTCTATCTTTTATTTACAGCCTTAGGATCTAGGTTTGTGATCTGAGTTGTGTAAAGGCTTATATAAGCCTCTTATGATCATTTTGTAATCTTTAAGTGAGTAAGGGGGGGAAACCCTTCTCCTTCATGTTCTATGAAAGTCTGTTCTTGATACTAAGTCTCTAATCTATTCTCTAAGTCTCTCAGTCTCTTTAATCTTGTTACCTAGTCTCCTTCATACTCTAAATCTCTCCCCATACTCCTAAGTCTCAAATCTGTTCACATAAACTCTCCTAAACACTTTCTCACACACACCTTGAGTGAATCCTATAAAAATCTCAATTTATTCAACTTCCTGGTGATTCTCCACCACTTTATGTATCCAAATCAAGCTTCTTACAAAGTGATTCATCGTGGTTTGTTTGGAACGACGACGAAGCTGTTCTATTACCAAACTGGGAAACTGGAATCAACTGATTTGAAAGTGGGATAACTTCTTCAGTCCAACTCCTATGAGATTTATTCAACTTCCTGGTGATTCTCCACCACCTTATGTATCCAAATCAAGCTTCTTACAAAGAGATTCATCCTGGTTTGATTGGAACGACGAAGAAGCTGTGCTATTCCCAAACTGGGAAACTGGAATCACCTGATTTGAAAGTGGGATAACTTCTTCATCCCAACTCCTATGAGATTTATTCAACTTCCTGGTGATTCTCCACCACATTATGTATCCAAATCAAGCTTCTTACAAAGTGATTCATCGTGGTTTGTTTGGAACGACGACGAAGCTGTTCTATTACCAAACTGGGAAACTGGAATCAACTGATTTGAAAGTGGGATAACTTCTTCATGGCAACTCCTATGAGATTTATTCAACTTCCTGGTGATTCTCCACCACTTTATGTATCCAAATCAAGCTTCTTACAAAGAAATTCATCCTGGTTTGATTGGAACGACGAAGAAGCTGTGCTATTCCTAAACTGGGAAACTAGAATCACCTGATTTGAAAGTGGGCTAACTTCTTCATGCCAGCTCCTATGAGATTTATTCAACTTCCTGGTGATTCTCCACCACTTTATGTGTCCAAATCAAGCTTCTTACCGAGAGATTCATCCTGGTTTGATTGGAACGACAAAGAAGCTGTGCTATTCTCTTCTTCATGCCAACTCCTATGAGATTTATTCAACTTCCTGGTGATTCTCCACCACTTTATGTATCCAAATCAAGCTTCTTCCAAAGTGATTCATCGTGGTTTGTTTGGAACGACGACGAAGCTGTTCTATTACCAAACTGGGAAACTGGAATCAACTGATTTGAAAGTGGGATAACTTCTTCATGCCAACTCCTATGAGATTTATTCAACTTCCTGGTGATTCTCCACCACTTTATGTATCCAAATCAAGCTTCTTACAAAGAGATTCATCCTGGTTTGATTGGAACGACGAAGAAGCTGTGCTATTCCCAAACTGGGAAACTGGAATCACCTGATTTGAAAGTGGGATAAGATCTTCATGCCAAGTCCTATGAGATTTATTCAACTTCCTGGTGATTCTTCACCACTATATGTATCCAAATGAAGCTTCTTACAAAGAGATTCATCCTGGTTTGATTGGAACGACGAAGAAGCTGAGCTATTTCCAAACTGGGAAACTGGAATCACCTGATTTGAAAGTGGGATAACTTCTTCATGCCAACTCCTATGAGATTTATTCAACTTCCTGGTGATTCTCCACCACTTTATGTATCCAAATCAAGCTTCTTACAAAGAGATCCATCCTAGTTTGATTGGAACGATGAAGAAGCTGTGCTATTCCCAAACTGGGAAACTGGAATCACCTGATTTGAAAGTGGGATAACTTCTTCATGCCAAGTCCTATGAGATTTATTCAACTTCCTGGTGATTCTCCACCACATTATGTATCCAAATCAAGCTTCTTACAAAGTGATTCATCGTGGTTTGTTTGGAACGACGACGAAGCTGTTCTATTACCAAACTGGGAAACTGGAATCAACTGATTTGAAAGTGGGATAACTTCTTCATGGCAACTCCTATGAGATTTATTCAACTTCCTGGTGATTCTCCACCACTTTATGTATCCAAATCAAGCTTCTTACAAAGAGATCCATCCTGGTTTGATTGGAACGACGAAGAAGCTGTGCTATTCCCAAACTGGGAAACTGGAATCACCTGATTTGAAAGTGGGATAACTTCTTCATGCCAAGTCCTATGAGATTTATTCAACTTCCTGGTGATTCTCCACCACTTTATGTATCCAAATCAAGCTTCTTACAAAGAAATTCATCCTGGTTTGATTGGAACGACGAAGAAGCTGTGCTATTCCTAAACTGGGAAACTAGAATCACCTGATTTGAAAGTGGGCTAACTTCTTCATGCCAGCTCCTATGAGATTTATTCAACTTCCTGGTGATTCTCCACCACTTTATGTGTCCAAATCAAGCTTCTTACCGAGAGATTCATCCTGGTTTGATTGGAACGACAAAGAAGCTGTGGTATTCTCTTCTTCATGCCAACTCCTATGAGATTTATTCAACTTCCTGGTGATTCTCCACCACTTTATGTATCCAAATCAAGCTTCTTCCAAAGTGATTCATCGTGGTTTGTTTGGAAAGACGACGAAGCTGTTCTATTACCAAACTGGGAAACTGGAATCAACTGATTTGAAAGTGGGATAACTTCTTCATGCCAACTCCTATGAGATTTATTCAACTTCCTGGTGATTCTCCACCACTTTATGTATCCAAATCAAGCTTCTTACAAAGAGATTCATCCTGGTTTGATTGGAACGACGAAGAAGCTGTGCTATTCCCAAACTGGGAAACTGGAATCACCTGATTTGAAAGTGGGATAAGATCTTCATGCCAACTCCTATGAGATTTATTCAACTTCCTGGTGATTCTCCACCACTTTATGTATCCAAATCAAGCTTCTTCCAAAGAGATTCATCGTGGTTTGATTGGAACGACGACGAAGCTGTTCTATTACCAAACTGGGAAACTGGAATCACCTGATTTGAAAGTGGGATAACTTCTTCATGCCAACTCCTATGAGATTTATTCAACTTCCTGGTGATTTTCCACCACTTTATGTATCCAAATCAAGCTTCTTACAAACAGATTCATCCTGGTTTGATTGGAACGACGAAGAAGCTGTGCTATTCCCAAACTGGGAAACTGGAATCACCTGATTTGAAAGTGAGATAACTTCTTCATGCCAACTCCTATGAGATTTATTCAACTTCCTGGTGATTCTCCACCACTTTATGTATCCAAATCAAGCTTCTTACAAAGAAATTCATCCTGGTTTGATTGGAACGACGAAGAAGCTGTGCTATTCCCAAACTGGGAAACTAGAATCACCTGATTTGAAAGTGGGATAACTTCTTCATGCCAACTCCAATGAGATTTATTCAACTTCCTGGTGATTCTCCACCACTTTATGTATCCAAATCAAGCTTCTTACAAAGTGATTCATCGTGGTTTGTTTGGAACGACGACGAAGCTGTTCTATTACCAAACTGGGAAACTGGAATCAACTGATTTGAAAGTGGGATAACTTCTTCAGTCCAACTCCTATGAGATTTATTCAACTTCCTGGTGATTCTCCACCACCTTATGTATCCAAATCAAGCTTCTTACAAAGTGATTCATCGTGGTTTGTTTGGAACGACGACGAAGCTGTTCTATTACCAAACTGGGAAACTGGAATCAACTGATTTGAAAGTGGGATAACTTCTTCATGGCAACTCCTATGAGATTTATTCAACTTCCTGGTGATTCTCCACCACTTTATGTATCCAAATCAAGCTTCTTACAAAGAGATCCATCCTGGTTTGATTGGAACGACGACGAAGCTGTGCTATTCCCAAACTGGGAAACTGGAATCACCTGATTTGAAAGTGGGATAACTTCTTCATGCCAACTCCTATGAGATTTATTCAACTTCCTGGTGATTCTCCACCACTTTATGTATCCAAATCAAGCTTCTTACAAAGAAATTCATCCTGGTTTGATTGGAACGACGAAGAAGCTGTGCTATTCCTAAACTGGGAAACTAGAATCACCTGATTTGAAAGTGGGCTAACTTCTTCATGCCAAGTCCTATGAGATTTATTCAACTTCCTGGTGATTCTTCACCACTATATGTATCCAAATGAAGCTTCTTACAAAGAAATTCATCCTGGTTTGATTGGAACGACGAAGAAGCTGTGCTATTCCTAAACTGGGAAACTAGAATCACCTGATTTGAAAGTGGGCTAACTTCTTCATGCCAGCTCCTATGAGATTTATTCAACTTCCTGGTGATTCTCCACCACTTTATGTGTCCAAATCAAGCTTCTTACTGTTGAGATGAGCTGAGTATATGGATATGAAGAGATAAGGAGTTGAAGAGAAGAGGAGATGAAGTACTTAGGGAAGTTTGGGAGAGTATGGTACGGCCGGCCGTACAAGGCCGTACAAGGCCGTACCATCCAAACCTCAACCAAAACTTACCATAACCTATCCAAGTGAGACGGTAACAAGGTAGAAGTTACCTTAAGGGTTTAGTGAAGAGATAAGACCGGTGGGAGGATAAGGACGCGCGTGCCAGGCTGGGAACAGGCTGGAAAGCAGTCCAAGATGCCATAAGCATGTGAGCCATCCTGGCCAATCATTCAAAAGGCTCCCCTTGACTCCACACGGTTAAACAGTGGCGATTTCCTCTCTTGTAAACCCTTGTGTCTCCTTATAAATATGTAACCTCACTCATTAATAAGATTAAGCAAGTTATGAGTCTCTCTTAGTCTCTCTAAAACCCTCTCTAGTCTCTTAATCTCATTTTAGACTTTAATCTTCTCTAAACGTATTCTAATCTTCTCTAAACACTCAGATTACTCTTAACATCACTAAAACTATCATGGTATCAGAGCCAGGTTAGTGAGAGCCTGAGGTCGTGTGAGATTCTTTGAAGTTTCAAGGTTGAAGCTTTGAAGAAACTTTTGTGTGTTCTTGTGTGTTCAAGAGTTTCTGGGTACTTTTCAAGTTCAAGACTGGTTGTGGTGTGTTATCTGAAGCTGCGTGGGTTGAAGATCGAGGCTGTGAAGGTGTCTACAAGTCATTCAACTCAAGATAAAGTTCCTGAAGCTTAGAGAGTTCATCATTCAACATGGAGAGTGGGATGAACATGAACATGAAGGTAGCTGTGTGTTTCAAGGGAAACAACTACTTGGTGTGGTCAAGGATGGTGAGAACCACGGTGGGAAGCAAAGGGTTGTGGAAGCATATCACACCCGGAGAAGCTCCAAAACTCATCACTCAAGGAGAGGATGATGGTGAGGCTGCAAGCAACGCGGCTGAGAAATGGTATCAAGAAGACATGCTGGTGATGTCAGTGCTTCACGCATCTCTTGAACCAGCAATCTTAGATGCATACAGCTACTGTGAGTCTGCTAAGGAGCTGTGGGACACACTGAAGAAGGTGTATGGGAATACATCAAACTTGAGCAGGGTGTTTGAGGTGAAGCAAGCAATCAACAACCTGGTACAAGAGGATATGGAGTTCACTAAACACCTTGGGAGATTCAGATCACTATGGTCCGAGATGGAGATGTTAAGGCCAAGCACTACAGATGCAGATGAGCTCAACAAGAGAAGAGAGCAAGACAAGGTCTTTGGCCTACTTCTCACCCTAAACCCGGCGTATAATGGTCTCATCCAGCACCTGCTTAGAGAAGACACTCTACCTGACCTTGAGGATGTGTGTGCGCGGATTCAGAAAGAGCAAGGCTCCATTGGGTTGTTTGCCAAGAAAGGAGACCTTTCCCTTGCAAGCCGAGCAACTCAAGAGGAGGGGAGTGAAGCTCCACAAGCAAACAAGGCTGCTGCGCATGGGAAGTTTGAGGAGAGGAGGTTCAATGGGAATTGTGATCACTGCAAGAAGCATGGCCACAAGAAGAGTCAATGCTGGATCCTTCACCCACACCTCAAACCGGCAAAGTTCATGAAGGACCGTGAGGCAAGGGCTAATGTATCAGATGGAACGAGTGGAGCTGGTACAAGCAAAGGAAAGGAGATAGATGGGCGTGAAGGAGGTGATGGGAAGTCTCTTGTAGCCTACACTGGAGCCCCAAGCAACCGTGGGAACTATGATCAAGAGTATCTAAGGAAATCCGCCTGGATGCTCTCATCAAGCTCTTCAAAGAGCATGGTAACACTTTTGGGTATTCCTTTGGTGCTAGGGCTATAGAGAATGATGAGAATCTAACTAGAACTGATAGGATGCATGATAGTGTGATTGAAATATTAAACCAATCTAGAACTGCTAGTTTTGCTAGGAATGATCATGTATTCAAACCATCTAGTATCCTTGCTCATATTGCTAGTTCACATACCATTAAGCCTTTAGTAGTTGATTCTGGTGCATCTCATCATATGATAAGTGACACTAGTTTAATTAAAAACATTGTACCAATGAATGGTAATGTGATGATAGCTAATGGAGATAAGATACCTATTAGAGGAATAGGAAGTCTTAAACTGTTTGATAAGGAAACTAAAGCCTTTTATATGCCTGAATTTACTTCAAACTTGTTATCTGTTAAGAAATGTGCTACTGATTTGCAATGCAATGTCATATTCAGTCCTAATGATGTGAAGTTTCAGGATATTAAAAGCAGCAAGATGATTGGAAAGGGAGTGACTAAAGGAGAATTGTATTTACTTGAAGATCTTGCTCCTGTTTCTAGTTATAGCTGCTCGTTTACTTCTGTTTCTGGTTCTAGTTTAAGTAAAAATGCATTGTGGCATGCTAGATTAGGACACCCTCATAATAAGGCTTTAAAACTGATGTTGCCAGGTGTTTCCTTTGAGAATAATGAGTGTGAAGCTTGCATTTTAGGCAAGCATTGTAGAACTGTCTTTACCAAGTCTACTACTGTTTATGAAAAATGTTTTGATCTTATTCATTCTGATGTTTGGACTGCACCTTGCCTTTCTAGAGACAACCATAAGTACTATGTAACTTTCATTGATGAAAAATCCAAATACACCTGGTTAACCTTAATTCCAACCAAAGATAGGGTACTTGATGCATTTAAAAACTTTCAAGCCTATGTGACTAACCATTACAATGCCAAGATAAAAATTTTTAGGTCAGATAATGGAGGAGAGTACACGGGACAAGCATTCAAGCTACACCTATCTCAGCATGGAATACTTCATCAGACAAGCTGTCCCTATACACCACAACAGAATGGTGTGGCTGAAAGGAAGAACAGGCACTTGATGGAAGTAGCCAGGTCCATGATGTTTCAATCCAATGTGCCTAAGAAGTTTTGGAGTGATGCAGTTGCTACGGCTTGTTATCTCATCAACAGGACACCAACTCTGATCCTTCAAGGACAATCACCATTTGAGGTATTGAATCAGTACAAGCCTTCACTCGAGCATATGAAGATCTTTGGATGTTTGTGTTTTGTGATGGTGCCTGGAGAGATAAGAAACAAGCTAGAAGCTAAGAGTTCAAAGGCAATGTTCATTGGATACTCATCAAGTCAGAAAGGATACAAGTGCTATGATCCTAACACAAGGAGAGTGTTAGTATCTAGAGAAGTGAAGTTTGTTGAAGAAAAAGGATATTATGAGGAGCAGATTCAAGAAGATTTGAAGGATCTTACATCTGATAGAGCTGAAACCTTGAGGATAATCCTAGAAGGGCTTGGAATCAACATGAATCAAGGACATCAAGGGGGGAGAAGCACGACTCCAGCACCGGATCATCAGACTTCCAACCTTGAGCATGAGGGGGGAATGAAACAAGAACTCCAAACCGCGAAGAAACAAGTAGAGAGTGAGAGTTCTGGCTCTCATGATCAAGCTGTGGAATCAAATGATCAACAAGAAGAAGCTGAAGATGGTCAGCTAAGGGAAGAGGGAGCTGAAGCAAGTCAGCTAGGAGAAGAAAGATCTGAAATGTTGCCACAAGAAGAAGAACAAGAGATGGCACAAGAAGGGCCAATGTTAAGAAGAAGTACAAGGCTGAGAAAGGATCCTTCCAGTTGGGTAAACACAAGAGTGTACTACAATGCCCAAGCTGTGGAGCATCCTACTCAGGCCGTGTGTTCTTTCAGTCAATATCCAGAAGCACATTGTGCATTTATGGTAAACTTGGATGAGAATCACATTCCAAGAAGCTATGAAGAGGCAATGAAGGATAAGGAGTGGAAGGAATCAGTAGGAGCTGAGGCAGGAGCTATGATAAAGAATGATACATGGTATGAGAGTGAACTACCAAAAGGGAAGAAAGCTGTGTCTAGTAGATGGATCTTTACAATCAAGTACAAGGCTGATGGGTCGATTGAGAGGAAGAAGACTAGACTAGTAGCAAGAGGGTTTACTCAGACATATGGAGAGGATTACATTGAGACATTTGCACCAGTAGCCAAGCTACACACCATTAGGATTGTGTTAAGCTTGGCTGTGAACCTTGGATGGGGATTGTGGCAAATGGATGTGAAGAATGCATTTCTACAAGGAGAACTTGAGGATGAAGTCTATATGTATCCTCCACCAGGTTTGGAACATCTAGTGAAGAGAGGGAATGTACTGAGGCTAAAGAAAGCCATTTATGGGTTGAAGCAATCACCAAGAGCTTGGTATAACAAGTTGAGCACAACTCTGAATGGCCGAGGCTTCAAGAAGTCAGAATTGGATCACACTCTCTTTACACTCATACACCCTCAGGTATGGTTGCTCTCCTTGTGTATGTGGATGATATCATTATCACAGGAAGTGATAAGGAAGGTATCAAAGCAACCAAGGAGTTTCTAAAGTCTATGTTTGAAATCAAAGACTTGGGAGAAATGAAATACTTTCTTGGAATTGAGATTTGTAGATCCAAGGAAGGTTTGTTCATGTCCCAAAGGAAGTATACACTTGATCTTTTGAAAGGTGCAGGTGCTTATGGAGGCAAGACAGCAAGGATGCCAATGGAGGATGGCTACAAAGTACCAAGAGAGGGGGAGATTGAAGACAGCAAGCCATTTCATGATCCTAAACTCTATAGAACACTTGTTGGCAAATTGATTTATCTAACCATCACAAGACCTGATATATGTTTTGCTGTGAATCAGGTGAGTCAACACATGCAGCTTCCCAAGGAACATCACTGGCGTATGGTGGAGAGGCTGCTGATGTATCTAAATGGCTCGCCGGATCATGGTGTATGGATGGGGTGCAATGGAAGCACAGAAGTGGTGGGCTATTGTGATGCTGATTGGGCAGGTGATAGAGCTGACAGGAGATCAACAACCGGCTATTGCACATTCATTGGAGGCAACTTGGTGACTTGGAAGAGTAAGAAACAGAAGGTGGTGTCATGCTCTAGTGCAGAAGCTGAGTATAGAGCTATGCTGAAGCTTACAAACGAGCTAGTTTGGATCAAGGGCATCTTGAAGCATTTGGAGATAGCACAAGACACTCCAATGACAATGCATTGTGACAACCAGGCCGCCATTCACATAGCCTCCAACTCGGTGTTCCATGAGAGAACAAAGCACATTGAGGTTGATTGCCACAAGGTGAGGCAGATGATTGTCCTAGGAGTCATCTTGCCATGTTATACTAGGAGTGAAGATCAGTTGGCTGATGTATTCACCAAGGCTGCAAGGCAAAAGACAATGGAGTCCATTCATATCAGATTGGGCCTCATTGATCTTGGGAAGAGAAGGAGCTGATCCCCTTAGTCATGAGATCTTTACTCTTTTTCCCTCATTAAGGTTTTGTCCCAATGGGTTTTCCTTAGTGAGGTTTTTAATGAGGAAGATCTCATGGCTGTCCAAGCTTAGTCTTTCACAAAGTTAAGCTTGAGGGGGAGTGTTGAGATGAGCTGAGTATATGGATATGAAGAGATAAGGAGTTGAAGAGAAGAGGAGATGAAGTACTTAGGGAAGTTTGGGAGAGTATGGTACGGCCGGCCGTACAAGGCCGTACAAGGCCGTACCATCCAAACCTCAACCAAAACTTACCATAACCTATCCAAGTGAGACGGTAACAAGGTAGAAGTTACCTTAAGGGTTTAGTGAAGAGATAAGACCGGTGGGAGGATAAGGACGCGCGTGCCAGGCTGGGAACAGGCTGGAAAGCAGTCCAAGATGCCATAAGCATGTGAGCCATCCTGGCCAATCATTCAAAAGGCTCCCCTTGACTCCACACGGTTAAACAGTGGCGATTTCCTCTCTTGTAAACCCTTGTGTCTCCTTATAAATATGTAACCTCACTCATTAATAAGATTAAGCAAGTTATGAGTCTCTCTTAGTCTCTCTAAAACCCTCTCTAGTCTCTTAATCTCATTTTAGACTTTAATCTTCTCTAAACGTATTCTAATCTTCTCTAAACACTCAGATTACTCTTAACATCACTAAAACTATCACTTACCGAGAGATTCATCCTGGTTTGATTGGAACGACAAAGAAGCTGTGCTATTCTCTTCTTCATGCCAACTCCTATGAGATTTATTCAACTTCCTGGTGATTCTCCACCACTTTATGTATCCAAATCAAGCTTCTTCCAAAGTGATTCATCCTGGTTTGATTGGAACGACGAAGAAGCTGTGCTATTCCCAAACTGGGAAACTGGAATCACCTGATTTGAAAGTGGGATAACTTCTTCATGCCAACTCCTATGAGATTTATTCAACTTCCTGGTGATTCTCCACCACTTTATGTATCCAAATCAAGCTTCTTACAAAGAGATTCATCCTGGTTTGATTGGAACGACGAAGAAGCTGTGCTATTCCCAAACTGGGAAACTGGAATCACCTGATTTGAAAGTGGGATAACTTCTTCATGCCAACTCCTATGAGATTTATTCAACTTCCTGGTGATTCTCCACCACTTTATGTATCCAAATCAAGCTTCTTACAAAGAGATTCATCCTGGTTTGATTGGAACGACGAAGAAGCTGTGCTATTCCCAAACTGGGAAACTGGAATCACCTGATTTGAAAGTGGGATAACTTCTTCATGCCAACTCCTATGAGATTTATTCAACTTCCTGGTGATTCTCCACCACTTTATGTATCCAAATCAAGCTTCTTACAAAGATTCATCCTGGTTTGATTGGAACGACGAAGAAGCTGTGCTATTCCCAAACTGGGAAACTGGAATCACCTGATTTGAAAGTGGGATAACTTCTTCATGCCAACTCCTATGAGATTTATTCAACTTCCTGGTGATTCTCCACCACTTTATGTATCCAAATCAAGCTTCTTACAAAGAGATTCATCCTGGTTTGATTGGAACGACGAAGAAGCTGTGCTATTCCCAAACTGGGAAACTGGAATCACCTGATTTGAAAGTGGGATAACTTCTTCATGCCAACTCCTATGAGATTTATTCAACTTCCTGGTGATTCTCCACCACTTTATGTATCCAAATCAAGCTTCTTACAAAGAGATTCATCCTGGTTTGATTGGAACGACGAAGAAGCTGTGCTATTCCCAAACTGGGAAACTGGAATCACCTGATTTGAAAGTGGGATAACTTCTTCATGCCAACTCCTATGAGATTTATTCAACTTCCTGGTGATTCTCCACCACTTTATGTATCCAAATCAAGCTTCTTACAAAGAGATTCATCCTGGTTTGATTGGAACGACGAAGAAGCTGTGCTATTCCCAAACTGGGAAACTGGAATCACCTGATTTGAAAGTGGGATAACTTCTTCATGCCAACTCCTATGAGATTTATTCAACTTCCTGGTGATTCTCCACCACTTTATGTATCCAAATCAAGCTTCTTACAAAGTGATTCATCCTGGTTTGATTGGAACGACGAAGAAGCTGTGCTATTCCCAAACTGGGAAACTGGAATCACCTGATTTGAAAGTGGGATAACTTCTTCATGCCAACTCCTATGAGATTTATTCAACTTCCTGGTGATTCTCCACCACTTTATGTATCCAAATCAAGCTTCTTACAAAGAGATTCATCCTGGTTTGATTGGAACGACGAAGAAGCTGTGCTATTCCCAAACTGGGAAACTGGAATCACCTGATTTGAAAGTGGGATAACTTCTTCATGCCAACTCCTATGAGATTTATTCAACTTCCTGGTGATTCTCCACCACTTTATGTATCCAAATCAAGCTTCTTACAAAGTGATTCATCCTGGTTTGATTGGAACGACGAAGAAGCTGTGCTATTCCCAAACTGGGAAACTGGAATCACCTGATTTGAAAGTGGGATAACTTCTTCATGCCAACTCCTATGAGATTTATTCAACTTCCTGGTGATTCTCCACCACTTTATGTATCCAAATCAAGCTTCTTACAAAGTGATTCATCCTGGTTTGATTGGAACGACGAAGAAGCTGTGCTATTCCCAAACTGGGAAACTGGAATCACCTGATTTGAAAGTGGGATAACTTCTTCATGCCAACTCCTATGAGATTTATTCAACTTCCTGGTGATTCTCCACCACTTTATGTATCCAAATCAAGCTTCTTACAAAGTGATTCATCCTGGTTTGATTGGAACGACGAAGAAGCTGTGCTATTCCCAAACTGGGAAACTGGAATCACCTGATTTGAAAGTGGGATAACTTCTTCATCCAACTCCTATGAGATTTATTCAACTTCCTGGTGATTCTCCACCACTTTATGTATCCAAATCAAGCTTCTTACAAAGAGATTCATCCTGGTTTGATTGGAACGACGAAGAAGCTGTGCTATTCCCAAACTGGGAAACTGGAATCACCTGATTTGAAAGTGGGATAACTTCTTCATGCCAACTCCTATGAGATTTATTCAACTTCCTGGTGATTCTCCACCACTTTATGTATCCAAATCAAGCTTCTTACAAAGTGATTCATCCTGGTTTGATTGGAACGACGAAGAAGCTGTGCTATTCCCAAACTGGGAAACTGGAATCACCTGATTTGAAAGTGGGATAACTTCTTCATGCCAACTCCTATGAGATTTATTCAACTTCCTGGTGATTCTCCACCACTTTATGTATCCAAATCAAGCTTCTTACAAAGTGATTCATCCTGGTTTGATTGGAACGACGAAGAAGCTGTGCTATTCCCAAACTGGGAAACTGGAATCACCTGATTTGAAAGTGGGATAACTTCTTCATGCCAACTCCTATGAGATTTATTCAACTTCCTGGTGATTCTCCACCACTTTATGTATCCAAATCAAGCTTCTTACAAAGAGATTCATCCTGGTTTGATTGGAACGACGAAGAAGCTGTGCTATTCCCAAACTGGGAAACTGGAATCACCTGATTTGAAAGTGGGATAACTTCTTCATGCCAACTCCTATGAGATTTATTCAACTTCCTGGTGATTCTCCACCACTTTATGTATCCAAATCAAGCTTCTTACAAAGTGATTCATCCTGGTTTGATTGGAACGACGAAGAAGCTGTGCTATTCCCAAACTGGGAAACTGGAATCACCTGATTTGAAAGTGGGATAACTTCTTCATCCAACTCCTATGAGATTTATTCAACTTCCTGGTGATTCTCCACCACTTTATGTATCCAAATCAAGCTTCTTACAAAGAGATTCATCCTGGTTTGATTGGAACGACGAAGAAGCTGTGCTATTCCCAAACTGGGAAACTGGAATCACCTGATTTGAAAGTGGGATAACTTCTTCATCCCAACTCCTATGAGATTTATTCAACTTCCTGGTGATTCTCCACCACTTTATGTATCCAAATCAAGCTTCTTACAAAGTGATTCATCCTGGTTTGATTGGAACGACGAAGAAGCTGTGCTATTCCCAAACTGGGAAACTGGAATCACCTGATTTGAAAGTGGGATAACTTCTTCATGCCAACTCCTATGAGATTTATTCAACTTCCTGGTGATTCTCCACCACTTTATGTATCCAAATCAAGCTTCTTACAAAGAGATTCATCCTGGTTTGATTGGAACGACGAAGAAGCTGTGCTATTCCCAAACTGGGAAACTGGAATCACCTGATTTGAAAGTGGGATAACTTCTTCATGCCAACTCCTATGAGATTTATTCAACTTCCTGGTGATTCTCCACCACTTTATGTATCCAAATCAAGCTTCTTACAAAGTGATTCATCCTGGTTTGATTGGAACGACGAAGAAGCTGTGCTATTCCCAAACTGGGAAACTGGAATCACCTGATTTGAAAGTGGGATAACTTCTTCATGCCAACTCCTATGAGATTTATTCAACTTCCTGGTGATTCTCCACCACTTTATGTATCCAAATCAAGCTTCTTACAAAGAGATTCATCCTGGTTTGATTGGAACGACGAAGAAGCTGTGCTATTAACTTCTTCATGCCAACTCCTATGAGATTTATTCAACTTCCTGGTGATTCTCCACCACTTTATGTATCCAAATCAAGCTTCTTACAAAGTGATTCATCCTGGTTTGATTGGAACGACGAAGAAGCTGTGCTATTCCCAAACTGGGAAACTGGA
Source organism: Brassica napus (assembly GCF_020379485.1). Classification (NCBI taxonomy): domain Eukaryota; kingdom Viridiplantae; phylum Streptophyta; class Magnoliopsida; order Brassicales; family Brassicaceae; genus Brassica; species Brassica napus. Next base: position 24,205 of record NW_026016787.1, on the reverse strand, counting down.
ATCACCTGATTTGAAAGTGGGATAACTTCTTCATGCCAACTCCTATGAGATTTATTCAACTTCCTGGTGATTCTCCACCACTTTATGTATCCAAATCAAGCTTCTTACAAAGAGATTCATCCTGGTTTGATTGGAACGACGAAGAAGCTGTGCTATTCCCAAACTGGGAAACTGGAATCACCTGATTTGAAAGTGGGATAACTTCTTCATGCCAACTCCTATGAGATTTATTCAACTTCCTGGTGATTCTCCACCACTTTATGTATCCAAATCAAGCTTCTTACAAAGAGATTCATCCTGGTTTGATTGGAACGACGAAGAAGCTGTGCTATTCCCAAACTGGGAAACTGGAATCACCTGATTTGAAAGTGGGATAACTTCTTCATGCCAACTCCTATGAGATTTATTCAACTTCCTGGTGATTCTCCACCACTTTATGTATCCAAATCAAGCTTCTTACAAAGAGATTCATCCTGGTTTGATTGGAACGACGAAGAAGCTGTGCTATTCCCAAACTGGGAAACTGGAATCACCTGATTTGAAAGTGGGATAACTTCTTCATGCCAACTCCTATGAGATTTATTCAACTTCCTGGTGATTCTCCACCACTTTATGTATCCAAATCAAGCTTCTTACAAAGAGATTCATCCTGGTTTGATTGGAACGACGAAGAAGCTGTGCTATTCCCAAACTGGGAAACTGGAATCACCTGATTTGAAAGTGGGATAACTTCTTCATGCCAACTCCTATGAGATTTATTCAACTTCCTGGTGATTCTCCACCACTTTATGTATCCAAATCAAGCTTCTTACAAAGTGATTCATCCTGGTTTGATTGGAACGACGAAGAAGCTGTGCTATTCCCAAACTGGGAAACTGGAATCACCTGATTTGAAAGTGGGATAACTTCTTCATGCCAACTCCTATGAGATTTATTCAACTTCCTGGTGATTCTCCACCACTTTATGTATCCAAATCAAGCTTCTTACAAAGAGATTCATCCTGGTTTGATTGGAACGACGAAGAAGCTGTGCTATTCCCAAACTGGGAAACTGGAATCACCTGATTTGAAAGTGGGATAACTTCTTCATGCCAACTCCTATGAGATTTATTCAACTTCCTGGTGATTCTCCACCACTTTATGTATCCAAATCAAGCTTCTTACAAAGAGATTCATCCTGGTTTGATTGGAACGACGAAGAAGCTGTGCTATTAACTTCTTCATGCCAACTCCTATGAGATTTATTCAACTTCCTGGTGATTCTCCACCACTTTATGTATCCAAATCAAGCTTCTTACAAAGTGATTCATCCTGGTTTGATTGGAACGACGAAGAAGCTGTGCTATTCCCAAACTGGGAAACTGGAATCACCTGATTTGAAAGTGGGATAACTTCTTCATGCCAACTCCTATGAGATTTATTCAACTTCCTGGTGATTCTCCACCACTTTATGTATCCAAATCAAGCTTCTTACAAAGAGATTCATCCTGGTTTGATTGGAACGACGAAGAAGCTGTGCTATTCCCAAACTGGGAAACTGGAATCACCTGATTTGAAAGTGGGATAACTTCTTCATGCCAACTCCTATGAGATTTATTCAACTTCCTGGTGATTCTCCACCACTTTATGTATCCAAATCAAGCTTCTTACAAAGTGATTCATCCTGGTTTGATTGGAACGACGAAGAAGCTGTGCTATTCCCAAACTGGGAAACTGGAATCACCTGATTTGAAAGTGGGATAACTTCTTCATGCCAACTCCTATGAGATTTATTCAACTTCCTGGTGATTCTCCACCACTTTATGTATCCAAATCAAGCTTCTTACAAAGAGATTCATCCTGGTTTGATTGGAACGACGAAGAAGCTGTGCTATTCCCAAACTGGGAAACTGGAATCACCTGATTTGAAAGTGGGATAACTTCTTCATGCCAACTCCTATGAGATTTATTCAACTTCCTGGTGATTCTCCACCACTTTATGTATCCAAATCAAGCTTCTTACAAAGAGATTCATCCTGGTTTGATTGGAACGACGAAGAAGCTGTGCTATTCCCAAACTGGGAAACTGGAATCACCTGATTTGAAAGTGGGATAACTTCTTCATGCCAACTCCTATGAGATTTATTCAACTTCCTGGTGATTCTCCACCACTTTATGTATCCAAATCAAGCTTCTTACAAAGAGATTCATCCTGGTTTGATTGGAACGACGAAGAAGCTGTGCTATTCCCAAACTGGGAAACTGGAATCACCTGATTTGAAAGTGGGATAACTTCTTCATGCCAACTCCTATGAGATTTATTCAACTTCCTGGTGATTCTCCACCACTTTATGTATCCAAATCAAGCTTCTTACAAAGAGATTCATCCTGGTTTGATTGGAACGACGAAGAAGCTGTGCTATTCCCAAACTGGGAAACTGGAATCACCTGATTTGAAAGTGGGATAACTTCTTCATGCCAACTCCTATGAGATTTATTCAACTTCCTGGTGATTCTCCACCACTTTATGTATCCAAATCAAGCTTCTTACAAAGAGATTCATCCTGGTTTGATTGGAACGACGAAGAAGCTGTGCTATTCCCAAACTGGGAAACTGGAATCACCTGATTTGAAAGTGGGATAACTTCTTCATGCCAACTCCTATGAGATTTATTCAACTTCCTGGTGATTCTCCACCACTTTATGTATCCAAATCAAGCTTCTTACAAAGAGATTCATCCTGGTTTGATTGGAACGACGAAGAAGCTGTGCTATTCCCAAACTGGGAAACTGGAATCACCTGATTTGAAAGTGGGATAACTTCTTCATGCCAACTCCTATGAGATTTATTCAACTTCCTGGTGATTCTCCACCACTTTATGTATCCAAATCAAGCTTCTTACAAAGTGATTCATCCTGGTTTGATTGGAACGACGAAGAAGCTGTGCTATTCCCAAACTGGGAAACTGGAATCACCTGATTTGAAAGTGGGATAACTTCTTCATGCCAACTCCTATGAGATTTATTCAACTTCCTGGTGATTCTCCACCACTTTATGTATCCAAATCAAGCTTCTTACAAAGAGATTCATCCTGGTTTGATTGGAACGACGAAGAAGCTGTGCTATTCCCAAACTGGGAAACTGGAATCACCTGATTTGAAAGTGGGATAACTTCTTCATGCCAACTCCTATGAGATTTATTCAACTTCCTGGTGATTCTCCACCACTTTATGTATCCAAATCAAGCTTCTTACAAAGTGATTCATCCTGGTTTGATTGGAACGACGAAGAAGCTGTGCTATTCCCAAACTGGGAAACTGGAATCACCTGATTTGAAAGTGGGATAACTTCTTCATGCCAACTCCTATGAGATTTATTCAACTTCCTGGTGATTCTCCACCACTTTATGTATCCAAATCAAGCTTCTTACAAAGAGATTCATCCTGGTTTGATTGGAACGACGAAGAAGCTGTGCTATTCCCAAACTGGGAAACTGGAATCACCTGATTTGAAAGTGGGATAACTTCTTCATGCCAACTCCTATGAGATTTATTCAACTTCCTGGTGATTCTCCACCACTTTATGTATCCAAATCAAGCTTCTTACAAAGTGATTCATCCTGGTTTGATTGGAACGACGAAGAAGCTGTGCTATTCCCAAACTGGGAAACTGGAATCACCTGATTTGAAAGTGGGATAACTTCTTCATGCCAACTCCTATGAGATTTATTCAACTTCCTGGTGATTCTCCACCACTTTATGTATCCAAATCAAGCTTCTTACAAAGAGATTCATCCTGGTTTGATTGGAACGACGAAGAAGCTGTGCTATTCCCAAACTGGGAAACTGGAATCACCTGATTTGAAAGTGGGATAACTTCTTCATGCCAACTCCTATGAGATTTATTCAACTTCCTGGTGATTCTCCACCACTTTATGTATCCAAATCAAGCTTCTTACAAAGTGATTCATCCTGGTTTGATTGGAACGACGAAGAAGCTGTGCTATTCCCAAACTGGGAAACTGGAATCACCTGATTTGAAAGTGGGATAACTTCTTCATGCCAACTCCTATGAGATTTATTCAACTTCCTGGTGATTCTCCACCACTTTATGTATCCAAATCAAGCTTCTTACAAAGTGATTCATCCTGGTTTGATTGGAACGACGAAGAAGCTGTGCTATTCCCAAACTGGGAAACTGGAATCACCTGATTTGAAAGTGGGATAACTTCTTCATGCCAACTCCTATGAGATTTATTCAACTTCCTGGTGATTCTCCACCACTTTATGTATCCAAATCAAGCTTCTTACAAAGAGATTCATCCTGGTTTGATTGGAACGACGAAGAAGCTGTGCTATTCCCAAACTGGGAAACTGGAATCACCTGATTTGAAAGTGGGATAACTTCTTCATGCCAACTCCTATGAGATTTATTCAACTTCCTGGTGATTCTCCACCACTTTATGTATCCAAATCAAGCTTCTTACAAAGTGATTCATCCTGGTTTGATTGGAACGACGAAGAAGCTGTGCTATTCCCAAACTGGGAAACTGGAATCACCTGATTTGAAAGTGGGATAACTTCTTCATGCCAACTCCTATGAGATTTATTCAACTTCCTGGTGATTCTCCACCACTTTATGTATCCAAATCAAGCTTCTTACAAAGAGATTCATCCTGGTTTGATTGGAACGACGAAGAAGCTGTGCTATTCCCAAACTGGGAAACTGGAATCACCTGATTTGAAAGTGGGATAACTTCTTCATGCCAACTCCTATGAGATTTATTCAACTTCCTGGTGATTCTCCACCACTTTATGTATCCAAATCAAGCTTCTTACAAAGAGATTCATCCTGGTTTGATTGGAACGACGAAGAAGCTGTGCTATTCCCAAACTGGGAAACTGGAATCACCTGATTTGAAAGTGGGATAACTTCTTCATGCCAACTCCTATGAGATTTATTCAACTTCCTGGTGATTCTCCACCACTTTATGTATCCAAATCAAGCTTCTTACAAAGAGATTCATCCTGGTTTGATTGGAACGACGAAGAAGCTGTGCTATTCTAACTTCTTCATGCCAACTCCTATGAGATTTATTCAACTTCCTGGTGATTCTCCACCACTTTATGTATCCAAATCAAGCTTCTTACAAAGTGATTCATCCTGGTTTGATTGGAACGACGAAGAAGCTGTGCTATTCCCAAACTGGGAAACTGGAATCACCTGATTTGAAAGTGGGATAACTTCTTCATGCCAACTCCTATGAGATTTATTCAACTTCCTGGTGATTCTCCACCACTTTATGTATCCAAATCAAGCTTCTTACAAAGAGATTCATCCTGGTTTGATTGGAACGACGAAGAAGCTGTGCTATTCCCAAACTGGGAAACTGGAATCACCTGATTTGAAAGTGGGATAACTTCTTCATGCCAACTCCTATGAGATTTATTCAACTTCCTGGTGATTCTCCACCACTTTATGTATCCAAATCAAGCTTCTTACAAAGTGATTCATCCTGGTTTGATTGGAACGACGAAGAAGCTGTGCTATTCCCAAACTGGGAAACTGGAATCACCTGATTTGAAAGTGGGATAACTTCTTCATGCCAACTCCTATGAGATTTATTCAACTTCCTGGTGATTCTCCACCACTTTATGTATCCAAATCAAGCTTCTTACAAGAGATTCATCCTGGTTTGATTGGAACGACGAAGAAGCTGTGCTATTCCCAAACTGGGAAACTGGAATCACCTGATTTGAAAGTGGGATAACTTCTTCATGCCAACTCCTATGAGATTTATTCAACTTCCTGGTGATTCTCCACCACTTTATGTATCCAAATCAAGCTTCTTACAAGAGATTCATCCTGGTTTGATTGGAACGACGAAGAAGCTGTGCTATTCCCAAACTGGGAAACTGGAATCACCTGATTTGAAAGTGGGATAACTTCTTCATGCCAACTCCTATGAGATTTATTCAACTTCCTGGTGATTCTCCACCACTTTATGTATCCAAATCAAGCTTCTTACAAAGTGATTCATCCTGGTTTGATTGGAACGACGAAGAAGCTGTGCTATTCCCAAACTGGGAAACTGGAATCACCTGATTTGAAAGTGGGATAACTTCTTCATGCCAACTCCTATGAGATTTATTCAACTTCCTGGTGATTCTCCACCACTTTATGTATCCAAATCAAGCTTCTTACAAAGAGATTCATCCTGGTTTGATTGGAACGACGAAGAAGCTGTGCTATTCCCAAACTGGGAAACTGGAATCACCTGATTTGAAAGTGGGATAACTTCTTCATGCCAACTCCTATGAGATTTATTCAACTTCCTGGTGATTCTCCACCACTTTATGTATCCAAATCAAGCTTCTTACAAAGTGATTCATCCTGGTTTGATTGGAACGACGAAGAAGCTGTGCTATTCCCAAACTGGGAAACTGGAATCACCTGATTTGAAAGTGGGATAACTTCTTCATGCCAACTCCTATGAGATTTATTCAACTTCCTGGTGATTCTCCACCACTTTATGTATCCAAATCAAGCTTCTTACAAAGAGATTCATCCTGGTTTGATTGGAACGACGAAGAAGCTGTGCTATTCCCAAACTGGGAAACTGGAATCACCTGATTTGAAAGTGGGATAACTTCTTCATGCCAACTCCTATGAGATTTATTCAACTTCCTGGTGATTCTCCACCACTTTATGTATCCAAATCAAGCTTCTTACAAAGTGATTCATCCTGGTTTGATTGGAACGACGAAGAAGCTGTGCTATTCCCAAACTGGGAAACTGGAATCACCTGATTTGAAAGTGGGATAACTTCTTCATGCCAACTCCTATGAGATTTATTCAACTTCCTGGTGATTCTCCACCACTTTATGTATCCAAATCAAGCTTCTTACAAAGAGATTCATCCTGGTTTGATAGGAACGACGAAGAAGCTGTGCTATTCCCAAACTGGAATCAACTGATTTGAAAGTGGGATAACTTCTTCATGCCAACTCCTATGAGATTTATTCAACTTCCTGGTGATTCTCCACCACTTTATGTATCCAAATCAAGCTTCTTACAAAGAGATTCATCCTGGTTTGATTGAACGACGAAGAAGCTGTGCTATTCCCAAACTGGGAAACTGGAATCACCTGATTTGAAAGTGGGATAACTTCTTCATCCAACTCCTATGAGATTTATTCAACTTCCTGATGATCCTCCACCACTTTATGTATCCAAATCAAGCTTCTTACAAAGAGATTCATCCTGGTTTGATTGGAACGACGAAGAAGCTGTGCTATTCCCAAACTGGGAAACTGGAATCACCTGATTTGAAAGTGGGATAACTTCTTCATGCCAACTCCTATGAGATTTATTCAACTTCCTGGTGATTCTCCACCACTTTATGTATCCAAATCAAGCTTCTTACAAAGAGATTCATCCTGGTTTGATTGGAACGACGAAGAAGCTGTGCTATTCCCAACTGGGAAACTGGAATCACCTGATTTGAAAGTGGGATAACTTCTTCATCCAACTCCTATGAGATTTATTCAACTTCCTGGTGATTCTCCACCACTTTATGTATCCAAATAAGCTTCTTAAATAGAGTTGAGATGAAGAGTGTCAGTGAAGAATGGAGATGAGGGTTGAGTAGAATGAAGAAGAGGAAGGATAGGAAGGTTGGGAGCTTTGGGATCAGCCTGTCCGTACAAGGCCGTACATGGCCGTACATGACAGGACAGGCCGTACAAGATAGGATCGACCAAAGCTCAACCAAACCTCACCATAAGTTATCCAAGTTACTTAAGTAAAGAGGAGAAGTTACCTTGGCCTTTGTGAGTGGATCAGACCGTTGGAAAGGATAAGGGAGAGTCTTGGACAGGCTGGCACAGCTGGACACGAAAAGCAAAAGGTTGAGCCAGCTAATGAAGGCTCACACGCGCGGCTCACCTCATTGGACAAGTTTGAAATGGCCATTGACTCCACATGCTTACCTTATCCTCTTAAGCTACGAAAACCCTAGTCTCTTCTCTTATAAAGTTGTAAACACTCTCATTAATAGAATCAAGCAAGTTTTGAGTCTTTCTCTTAGTCTTTAATCTCAATGGTTCCATATTAGACTCATAATCTCATTTCATACTCTAATCTTCTCTAAATCGATTCTAGTCTTTCCTAAACACTCAGATTACTCTAAACATTACTAAAAATCTCATGGTATCAGAGCCAGGTTAGTGAAAACCTGAGTTCGTGTTAGGCTCTTTGGAGATTCAAGATTGAAGCTTTAAAGAGTTTGGTTGGTGTTCTTGTGTTCTTGGGAAGTTCCGGGTATTGTCCGAGTTCAAAGACTAGTTCTTAGTGTGTTGCTGAAGCTGTGAGGTTGAAGACCGAGGCAGTGAGTGTTCTTACAAGTCTCTTACCCAAGATCCAGTTTGTGAAGTCTAGAGAAGTCATCGTTCATCATGGAAAGTGGTATGAACATGAACATGAAGGTAGCGGTTTGCTTCAAGGGAACCAACTACTTGGTGTGGTCTCGGATGGTGAGAACCACAGTGGGAAGCAAAGGGCTTTGGAAGCACATCACGCCAGGAGAAGCTCCAAAGCTCATCACCCAAGGAGAAACTGAAGGAGAAGCCGCAAGCAAAGCGGAAGAGAAGTGGCATCAGGAGGACATGTTGGTGATGTCAGTGCTGCATGCTTCACTTGAGCCGGCGATTCTAGATGCATACAGCTACTGTGAATCAGCTAAAGAGCTGTGGGATACGTTGAAGAAGGTGTATGGGAATACATCAAACCTAAGCCGTGTGTTTGAAGTGAAGCAGGCTATAAACAACTTGGTACAAGAGGATATGGAGTTCACCAAGCATCTAGGGAGGTTCAGAACACTCTGGTCCGAGCTGGAGATGTTGAGGCCAAGTACTACAGATGCAGATGAGCTCAACAAAAGAAGAGAGCAAGATAAGGTCTTTGGGCTACTCCTCACCATGAATCCGGCTTACAATGGTCTTATCCAACACTTGCTTAGAGAGGACACACTACCTGATCTTGAAGAAGTGTGCGCAAGGATTCAGAAGGAACAAGGCTCTATTGGGTTGTTTGGAAAGAAAGGAGAGCTATCTCTCGTGAATCAAGCAACTCAAGAGGAGGGAGGGGAAGCTCCACAAGCACACAAGGCTGCGCATGGGAAGTATGATGAGAGGAGGTTCAATGGGAACTGTGATCACTGCAAGAAGCATGGCCACAAGAAGAGCCAATGCTGGATACTCCATCCCCATCTCAAGCCAGCAAAGTTTATGAAGGACAGAGAGGCAAGGGCTAATGTCTCAGATGGAGCAAGCGCAAGTGGAGCAGGTACTAGCAAAGGGAAGGAGATAGATGGGCGTGAAGCAGGTGATGGGAGGTCTCTTGTAGCCTACACTGGAGCCCCAAGCAACCGTGGGAACTATGATCAAGAGTATCTAAGGAAATCCGACCTGGATGCTCTCATTAAGCTCTTCAAGGAGCATGGTAACATTTTTGGGTATTCCTTTGGGGCTAGGGCTATAGGGAATGATGAGAATCCAACTAGAATTGATAGGATGCATGAAAGTGTGATAGAGATAATCAACCAATCTAGAACGGCTAGTCTTGCTAGGAATGATCATGCATTCAAACCATCTAGTATCCTTGCTCATATTGCTAGTTCACATGCCATTAAGCCTTTAGTAGTTGATTCTGGTGCATCTCATCATATGATAAGTGACACTAGTTTGATTAAAAACATTGTACCAATGAATGGAAATGTGATGATAGCTAATGGAGATAAGATACCTATTAGAGGAATAGGAAGTCTTAAACTGTTTGATAAGGAAACTAAAGCTTTTTATATGCCTGAATTTACTTCAAACTTGTTATCTGTTAAGAAATGTGCTACTGATTTGCAATGTAATGTCATATTCAGTCCTAATGATGTGAAGTTTCAGGATATTAAAAGCAGCAAAATGATTGGAAAGGGAGTGACTAAAGGAGAATTGTATTTACTTGAAGATCTTGCTCCTGTTTCTAGTTATAGCTGCTCGTTTACTTCTGTTTCTGGTTCTAGTTTAAGTAAAAATGCATTGTGGCATGCTAGATTAGGACACCCTCATAATAAGGCTTTAAAACTGATGTTGCCAGGTGTTTCCTTTGAGAATAATGATTGTGAAGCTTGTATTTTAGGCAAGCATTGTAAGACTGTCTTTACTAAATCTACTACGGTTTATGAGAAGTGTTTTGATTTGATTCATTCTGATGTTTGGACTGCTCCTTGCTTATCTAGAGACAATCAAAAGTATTATGTAACCTTCATTGATGAAAAATCCAAATACACCTGGTTAACCTTAATTCCAACCAAAGATAGGGTACTTGATGCATTTAAGAACTTTCAATCATATGTGACTAACCATTATAATGCCAAGATAAAGATTTTCAGGTCAGATAATGGAGGAGAGTACACGGGACAAGCATTCAAGCTCCACCTATCTCAGCATGGAATCCTACATCAGACAAGCTGTCCCTATACTCCACAACAGAATGGTGTGGCTGAGAGAAAGAATAGGCATCTGATGGAAGTGGCCAGGTCCATGATGTTTCAAACCAATGTACCCAAGAAGTTCTGGAGTGATGCAGTCACTACAGCTTGTTATCTCATCAACAGAACACCAACTCTGATCCTGCAAGGGTTATCACCATTTGAGGTATTGAACCGATACAAGCCCTCATTGGAACATATGAAGATCTTTGGGTGTTTGTGTTTTGTGATGGTACCGGGAGAATTAAGAAACAAGCTTGAAGCTAGGAGCTCCAAGGCAATGTTTGTTGGATACTCATCAAGTCAGAAAGGATACAAGTGCTATGATCCTAACACAAGGAGAGTGTTAGTATCTAGAGAAGTGAAGTTTGTGGAAGAAAAAGGATATTATGAGGAGCAGATTCAAGAAGATTTGAAAGATCTCACTTCAGATAGAGCTGCAACCTTGAGGATAATACTAGAAGGACTTGGAATCAATATGGATCAAGAACAGCAAGAAGTAAGAGGCACTACACCAATACCGAATCATCAGACGTCCAATCTTGAACATGAGGGGGGGAATGGAACAGAAACTCAAACTCAAAGTCATGAAGAGAGTTCTGGTTCTCATGATCAAGCTGTGGAGTCAAATGATCAACAAGAAGGAGCTGAAGCAAGTCAGCTAAGGGATGAAGGAGCTGAAGCAAGTCAGCCAAGAGAAGAAAGTACACAAGAAGGTGTACAAGACATGGAGTTACCGGCACAAGAAGGGCCAGTGTTGAGAAGAAGTACAAGGCTGAGAAAGGATCCTTCCAGTTGGGTAAACACGAGAGTGTACTACAATGCTCAAGCTGTGAAGCATCCTACTCAGGCCGTGTGCTCTTTCTCTCAATATCCAGAAGCACATTGTGCATTCATGGTAAACTTAGATGAGAATCACATTCCAAGAAGCTATGAAGAGGCAATGGAGGATAAGGAATGGAAGGAATCAGTAGGAGCTGAGGCAGGAGCTATGATAAAGAATGATACATGGTTTGAAAGTGAACTACCAAAAGGGAAGAAGGCAGTATCTAGTAGATGGATCTTCACAATCAAATACAAGGCTGATGGACAGATTGAGAGGAAGAAGACTAGATTAGTAGCAAGAGGGTTCACTCAAACATATGGAGAGGATTACATTGAGACATTTGCACCAGTAGCCAAGTTACACACCATTAGAATTGTACTAAGCTTGGCGGTTAACCTTGGATGGGGATTGTGGCAAATGGATGTGAAGAATGCATTCTTACAAGGAGAACTTGAGGATGAAGTCTACATGTATCCTCCACCAGGTCTTGAACATCTAGTGAAGAGAGGGAATGTACTGAGGCTAAAGAAGGCTATCTATGGGTTGAAGCAATCACCAAGAGCATGGTACAACAAGTTGAGCACAACTCTGAACGGCCGAGGTTTTAAGAAGTCAGAATTGGACCATACTCTCTTTACCCTCACTACTCCCTCAGGTATGGTTGCTCTCCTTGTGTATGTGGATGATATCATTATCACAGGAAGTGATAAGGAAGGTATCAAAGCAACCAAGGAGTTTCTAAAGTCTATGTTTGAAATAAAAGACTTGGGAGAAATGAAATACTTTCTTGGAATTGAGATTTGTAGATCCAAGGAAGGTTTGTTCATGTCCCAAAGGAAGTATACACTTGATCTTTTGAAAGGTGCAGGTGCTTATGGAGGCAAGACAGCAAGGATGCCAATGGAGGATGGCTACAAAGTACCAAGAGAGGGGGAGATTGAAGACAGCAAGCCATTTCATGATCCTAAACTCTATAGAAAACTTGTTGGCAAATTGATTTATCTAACCATCACAAGACCTGATATATGCTTTGCTGTGAATCAGGTGAGTCAACACATGCAGCTTCCCAAGGAACATCATTGGCGTATGGTGGAGAGGCTGCTGATGTATCTAAATGGCTCGCCGGATCAAGGTGTATGGATGGGGTGCAATGGAAGCACAGAAGTGGTGGGCTATTGTGATGCTGATTGGGCAGGTGATAGAGCTGACAGAAGATCAACAACCGGCTATTGCACATTCATTGGAGGCAACTTGGTGACTTGGAAGAGTAAGAAACAGAAGGTGGTGTCATGCTCTAGTGCAGAAGCTGAGTATAGAGCTATGCTGAAGCTTACAAACGAGCTAGTTTGGATCAAGGGCATCTTGAAGCATTTGGAGATAGCACAAGACACTCCAATGACAATGCATTGTGACAACCAGGCCGCCATTCACATAGCCTCCAACTCGGTGTTCCATGAGAGAACAAAGCACATTGAGGTTGATTGCCACAAGGTGAGGCAGATGATTGTCCTAGGAGTCATCTTGCCATGTTATACTAGGAGTGAAGATCAGTTGGCTGATGTATTCACCAAGGCTGCAAGGCAAAAGACAATGGAGTCCATTCATATCAGATTGGGCCTCATTGATCTTGGGAAGAGAAGCAGCTGATCCCCTTAGTCATGAGATCTTTACTCTTTTTCCCTCATTAAGGTTTTGTCCCAATGGGTTTTCCTTAGTGAGGTTTTTAATGAGGAAGATCTCATGGCTGTCCAAGCTTAGTCTTTCACAAAGCTAAGCTTGAGGGGGAGTGTTGAGATGAAGAGTGTCAAGTGAAGAATGGAGATGAGGGTTGAGTAGAATGAAGAAGAGGAAGGATAGGAAGGTTTGGGAGCTTTGGGATCAGCCTGTCCGTACAAGGCCGTACATGGCCGTACATGACAGGACAGGCCGTACAAGATAGGATCGACCAAAGCTCAACCAAACCTCACCATAAGTTATCCAAGTTACTTAAGTAAAGAGGAGAAGTTACCTTGGCCTTTGTGAGTGGATCAGACCGTTGGAAAGGATAAGGGAGAGTCTTGGACAGGCTGGCACAGCTGGACACGGAAAAGCAAAAGGTTGAGCCAGCTAATGAAGGCTCACACGCGCGGCTCACCTCATTGGACAAGTTTGAAATGGCCATTGACTCCACATGCTTACCTTATCCTCTTAAGCTACGAAAACCCTAGTCTCTTCTCTTATAAAGTTGTAAACACTCTCATTAATAGAATCAAGCAAGTTTTGAGTCTTTCTCTTAGTCTTTAATCTCAATGGTTCCATATTAGACTCATAATCTCATTTCATACTCTAATCTTCTCTAAATCGATTCTAGTCTTTCCTAAACACTCAGATTACTCTAAACATTACTAAAAATCTCAATAGATTCATCCTGGTTTGATTGGAACGACGACGAAGCTGTTCTATTACCAAACTGGGAAACTGGAATCACCTGATTTGAAAGTGGGATAACTTCTTCATGCCAACTCCTATGAGATTTATTCAACTTCCTGGTGATTCTCCACCACTTTATGTATCCAAATCAAGCTTCTTACAAAGAGATTCATCCTGGTTTGATTGGAACGGCGAAGAAGCTGTGCTATTCCCAAACTGGGAAACTGGAATCACCTGATTTGAAAGTGGGATAACTTCTTCATGCCAACTCCTATGAGATTTATTCAACTTCCTGGTGATTCTCCACCACTTTATGTATCCAAATCAAGCTTCTTACAAAGAGATTCATCCTGGTTTGATTGGAACGACGAAGAAGCTGTGCTATTCCCAAACTGGGAAACTGGAATCACCTGATTTGAAAGTGGGATAACTTCTTCATGCCAACTCCTATGAGATTTATTCAACTTCCTGGTGATTCTCCACCACTTTATGTATCCAAATCAAGCTTCTTACAAAGATTCATCCTGGTTTGATTGGAACGACGAAGAAGCTGTGCTATTCCCAAACTGGGAAACTGGAATCACCTGATTTGAAAGTGGGATAACTTCTTCATGCCAACTCCTATGAGATTTATTCAACTTCCTGGTGATTCTCCACCACTTTATGTATCCAAATCAAGCTTCTTACAAAGAGATTCATCCTGGTTTGATTGGAACGACGAAGAAGCTGTGCTATTCCCAAACTGGGAAACTGGAATCACCTGATTTGAAAGTGGGATAACTTCTTCATGCCAACTCCTATGAGATTTATTCAACTTCCTGGTGATTCTCCACCACTTTATGTATCCAAATCAAGCTTCTTACAAAGAGATTCATCCTGGTTTGATTGGAACGACGAAGAAGCTGTGCTATTCCCAAACTGGGAAACTGGAATCACCTGATTTGAAAGTGGGATAACTTCTTCATGCCAACTCCTATGAGATTTATTCAACTTCCTGGTGATTCTCCACCACTTTATGTATCCAAATCAAGCTTCTTACAAAGAGATTCATCCTGGTTTGATTGGAACGACGAAGAAGCTGTGCTATTCCCAAACTGGGAAACTGGAATCACCTGATTTGAAAGTGGGATAACTTCTTCATGCCAACTCCTATGAGATTTATTCAACTTCCTGGTGATTCTCCACCACTTTATGTATCCAAATCAAGCTTCTTACAAAGTGATTCATCCTGGTTTGATTGGAACGACGAAGAAGCTGTGCTATTCCCAAACTGGGAAACTGGAATCACCTGATTTGAAAGTGGGATAACTTCTTCATGCCAACTCCTATGAGATTTATTCAACTTCCTGGTGATTCTCCACCACTTTATGTATCCAAATCAAGCTTCTTACAAAGAGATTCATCCTGGTTTGATTGGAACGACGAAGAAGCTGTGCTATTCCCAAACTGGGAAACTGGAATCACCTGATTTGAAAGTGGGATAACTTCTTCATGCCAACTCCTATGAGATTTATTCAACTTCCTGGTGATTCTCCACCACTTTATGTATCCAAATCAAGCTTCTTACAAAGAGATTCATCCTGGTTTGATTGGAACGACGAAGAAGCTGTGCTATTCCCAAACTGGGAAACTGGAATCACCTGATTTGAAAGTGGGATAACTTCTTCATGCCAACTCCTATGAGATTTATTCAACTTCCTGGTGATTCTCCACCACTTTATGTATCCAAATCAAGCTTCTTACAAAGTGATTCATCCTGGTTTGATTGGAACGACGAAGAAGCTGTGCTATTCCCAAACTGGGAAACTGGAATCACCTGATTTGAAAGTGGGATAACTTCTTCATGCCAACTCCTATGAGATTTATTCAACTTCCTGGTGATTCTCCACCACTTTATGTATCCAAATCAAGCTTCTTACAAAGAGATTCATCCTGGTTTGATTGGAACGACGAAGAAGCTGTGCTATTCCCAAACTGGGAAACTGGAATCACCTGATTTGAAAGTGGGATAACTTCTTCATGCCAACTCCTATGAGATTTATTCAACTTCCTGGTGATTCTCCACCACTTTATGTATCCAAATCAAGCTTCTTACAAAGAGATTCATCCTGGTTTGATTGGAACGACGAAGAAGCTGTGCTATTCCCAAACTGGGAAACTGGAATCACCTGATTTGAAAGTGGGATAACTTCTTCATGCCAACTCCTATGAGATTTATTCAACTTCCTGGTGATTCTCCACCACTTTATGTATCCAAATCAAGCTTCTTACAAAGAGATTCATCCTGGTTTGATTGGAACGACGAAGAAGCTGTGCTATTCCCAAACTGGGAAACTGGAATCACCTGATTTGAAAGTGGGATAACTTCTTCATGCCAACTCCTATGAGATTTATTCAACTTCCTGGTGATTCTCCACCACTTTATGTATCCAAATCAAGCTTCTTACAAAGAGATTCATCCTGGTTTGATTGGAACGACGAAGAAGCTGTGCTATTCCCAAACTGGGAAACTGGAATCACCTGATTTGAAAGTGGGATAACTTCTTCATGCCAACTCCTATGAGATTTATTCAACTTCCTGGTGATTCTCCACCACTTTATGTATCCAAATCAAGCTTCTTACAAAGAGATTCATCCTGGTTTGATTGGAACGACGAAGAAGCTGTGCTATTCCCAAACTGGGAAACTGGAATCACCTGATTTGAAAGTGGGATAACTTCTTCATGCCAACTCCTATGAGATTTATTCAACTTCCTGGTGATTCTCCACCACTTTATGTATCCAAATCAAGCTTCTTACAAAGAGATTCATCCTGGTTTGATTGGAACGACGAAGAAGCTGTGCTATTCCCAAACTGGGAAACTGGAATCACCTGATTTGAAAGTGGGATAACTTCTTCATGCCAACTCCTATGAGATTTATTCAACTTCCTGGTGATTCTCCACCACTTTATGTATCCAAATCAAGCTTCTTACAAAGAGATTCATCCTGGTTTGATTGGAACGACGAAGAAGCTGTGCTATTCCCAAACTGGGAAACTGGAATCACCTGATTTGAAAGTGGGATAACTTCTTCATGCCAACTCCTATGAGATTTATTCAACTTCCTGGTGATTCTCCACCACTTTATGTATCCAAATCAAGCTTCTTACAAAGAGATTCATCCTGGTTTGATTGGAACGACGAAGAAGCTGTGCTATTCCCAAACTGGGAAACTGGAATCACCTGATTTGAAAGTGGGATAACTTCTTCATGCCAACTCCTATGAGATTTATTCAACTTCCTGGTGATTCTCCACCACTTTATGTATCCAAATCAAGCTTCTTACAAAGTGATTCATCCTGGTTTGATTGGAACGACGAAGAAGCTGTGCTATTCCCAAACTGGGAAACTGGAATCACCTGATTTGAAAGTGGGATAACTTCTTCATGCCAACTCCTATGAGATTTATTCAACTTCCTGGTGATTCTCCACCACTTTATGTATCCAAATCAAGCTTCTTACAAAGAGATTCATCCTGGTTTGATTGGAACGACGAAGAAGCTGTGCTATTCCCAAACTGGGAAACTGGAATCACCTGATTTGAAAGTGGGATAACTTCTTCATGCCAACTCCTATGAGATTTATTCAACTTCCTGGTGATTCTCCACCACTTTATGTATCCAAATCAAGCTTCTTACAAAGAGATTCATCCTGGTTTGATTGGAACGACGAAGAAGCTGTGCTATTCCCAAACTGGGAAACTGGAATCACCTGATTTGAAAGTGGGATAACTTCTTCATGCCAACTCCTATGAGATTTATTCAACTTCCTGGTGATTCTCCACCACTTTATGTATCCAAATCAAGCTTCTTACAAAGAGATTCATCCTGGTTTGATTGGAACGACGAAGAAGCTGTGCTATTCCCAAACTGGGAAACTGGAATCACCTGATTTGAAAGTGGGATAACTTCTTCATGCCAACTCCTATGAGATTTATTCAACTTCCTGGTGATTCTCCACCACTTTATGTATCCAAATCAAGCTTCTTACAAAGTGATTCATCCTGGTTTGATTGGAACGACGAAGAAGCTGTGCTATTCCCAAACTGGGAAACTGGAATCACCTGATTTGAAAGTGGGATAACTTCTTCATGCCAACTCCTATGAGATTTATTCAACTTCCTGGTGATTCTCCACCACTTTATGTATCCAAATCAAGCTTCTTACAAAGAGATTCATCCTGGTTTGATTGGAACGACGAAGAAGCTGTGCTATTCCCAAACTGGGAAACTGGAATCACCTGATTTGAAAGTGGGATAACTTCTTCATGCCAACTCCTATGAGATTTATTCAACTTCCTGGTGATTCTCCACCACTTTATGTATCCAAATCAAGCTTCTTACAAAGTGATTCATCCTGGTTTGATTGGAACGACGAAGAAGCTGTGCTATTCCCAAACTGGGAAACTGGAATCACCTGATTTGAAAGTGGGATAACTTCTTCATGCCAACTCCTATGAGATTTATTCAACTTCCTGGTGATTCTCCACCACTTTATGTATCCAAATCAAGCTTCTTACAAAGTGATTCATCCTGGTTTGATTGGAACGACGAAGAAGCTGTGCTATTCCCAAACTGGGAAACTGGAATCACCTGATTTGAAAGTGGGATAACTTCTTCATGCCAACTCCTATGAGATTTATTCAACTTCCTGGTGATTCTCCACCACTTTATGTATCCAAATCAAGCTTCTTACAAAGAGATTCATCCTGGTTTGATTGGAACGACGAAGAAGCTGTGCTATTCCCAAACTGGGAAACTGGAATCACCTGATTTGAAAGTGGGATAACTTCTTCATCCCAACTCCTATGAGATTTATTCAACTTCCTGGTGATTCTCCACCACTTTATGTATCCAAATCAAGCTTCTCAAAGTGATTCATCCTGGTTTGATTGGAACGACGAAGAAGCTGTGCTATTCCCAAACTGGGAAACTGGAATCACCTGATTTGAAAGTGGGATAACTTCTTCATGCCAACTCCTATGAGATTTATTCAACTTCCTGGTGATTCTCCACCACTTTATGTATCCAAATCAAGCTTCTTACAAAGAGATTCATCCTGGTTTGATTGGAACGACGAAGAAGCTGTGCTATTCCCAAACTGGGAAACTGGAATCACCTGATTTGAAAGTGGGATAACTTCTTCATGCCAACTCCTATGAGATTTATTCAACTTCCTGGTGATTCTCCACCACTTTATGTATCCAAATCAAGCTTCTTACAAAGAGATTCATCCTGGTTTGATTGGAACGACGAAGAAGCTGTGCTATTCCCAAACTGGGAAACTGGAATCACCTGATTTGAAAGTGGGATAACTTCTTCATGCCAACTCCTATGAGATTTATTCAACTTCCTGGTGATTCTCCACCACTTTATGTATCCAAATCAAGCTTCTTACAAAGTGATTCATCCTGGTTTGATTGGAACGACGAAGAAGCTGTGCTATTCCCAAACTGGGAAACTGGAATCACCTGATTTGAAAGTGGGATAACTTCTTCATGCCAACTCCTATGAGATTTATTCAACTTCCTGGTGATTCTCCACCACTTTATGTATCCAAATCAAGCTTCTTACAAAGAGATTCATCCTGGTTTGATTGGAACGACGAAGAAGCTGTGCTATTCCCAAACTGGGAAACTGGAATCACCTGATTTGAAAGTGGGATAACTTCTTCATGCCAACTCCTATGAGATTTATTCAACTTCCTGGTGATTCTCCACCACTTTATGTATCCAAATCAAGCTTCTTACAAAGAGATTCATCCTGGTTTGATTGGAACGACGAAGAAGCTGTGCTATTCCCAAACTGGGAAACTGGAATCACCTGATTTGAAAGTGGGATAACTTCTTCATGCCAACTCCTATGAGATTTATTCAACTTCCTGGTGATTCTCCACCACTTTATGTATCCAAATCAAGCTTCTTACAAAGAGATTCATCCTGGTTTGATTGGAACGACGAAGAAGCTGTGCTATTCCCAAACTGGGAAACTGGAATCACCTGATTTGAAAGTGGGATAACTTCTTCATGCCAACTCCTATGAGATTTATTCAACTTCCTGGTGATTCTCCACCACTTTATGTATCCAAATCAAGCTTCTTACAAAGAGATTCATCCTGGTTTGATTGGAACGACGAAGAAGCTGTGCTATTCCCAAACTGGGAAACTGGAATCACCTGATTTGAAAGTGGGATAACTTCTTCATGCCAACTCCTATGAGATTTATTCAACTTCCTGGTGATTCTCCACCACTTTATGTATCCAAATCAAGCTTCTTACAAAGAGATTCATCCTGGTTTGATTGGAACGACGAAGAAGCTGTGCTATTCCCAAACTGGGAAACTGGAATCACCTGATTTGAAAGTGGGATAACTTCTTCATGCCAACTCCTATGAGATTTATTCAACTTCCTGGTGATTCTCCACCACTTTATGTATCCAAATCAAGCTTCTTACAAAGAGATTCATCCTGGTTTGATTGGAACGACGAAGAAGCTGTGCTATTCCCAAACTGGGAAACTGGAATCACCTGATTTGAAAGTGGGATAACTTCTTCATGCCAACTCCTATGAGATTTATTCAACTTCCTGGTGATTCTCCACCACTTTATGTATCCAAATCAAGCTTCTTACAAAGAGATTCATCCTGGTTTGATTGGAACGACGAAGAAGCTGTGCTATTCCCAAACTGGGAAACTGGAATCACCTGATTTGAAAGTGGGATAACTTCTTCATGCCAAACTCCTATGAGATTTATTCAACTTCCTGGTGATTCTCCACCACTTTATGTATCCAAATCAAGCTTCTTACAAAGAGATTCATCCTGGTTTGATTGGAACGACGAAGAAGCTGTGCTATTCCCAAACTGGGAAACTGGAATCACCTGATTTGAAAGTGGGATAACTTCTTCATGCCAACTCCTATGAGATTTATTCAACTTCCTGGTGATTCTCCACCACTTTATGTATCCAAATCAAGCTTCTTACAAAGTGATTCATCCTGGTTTGATTGGAACGACGAAGAAGCTGTGCTATTCCCAAACTGGGAAACTGGAATCACCTGATTTGAAAGTGGGATAACTTCTTCATGCCAACTCCTATGAGATTTATTCAACTTCCTGGTGATTCTCCACCACTTTATGTATCCAAATCAAGCTTCTTACAAAGAGATTCATCCTGGTTTGATTGGAACGACGAAGAAGCTGTGCTATTCCCAAACTGGGAAACTGGAATCACCTGATTTGAAAGTGGGATAACTTCTTCATGCCAACTCCTATGAGATTTATTCAACTTCCTGGTGATTCTCCACCACTTTATGTATCCAAATCAAGCTTCTCAAAGTGATTCATCCTGGTTTGATTGGAACGACGAAGAAGCTGTGCTATTCCCAAACTGGGAAACTGGAATCACCTGATTTGAAAGTGGGATAACTTCTTCATGCCAACTCCTATGAGATTTATTCAACTTCCTGGTGATTCTCCACCACTTTATGTATCCAAATCAAGCTTCTCAAAAGTGATTCATCCTGGTTTGATTGGAACGACGAAGAAGCTGTGCTATTCCCAAACTGGGAAACTGGAATCACCTGATTTGAAAGTGGGATAACTTCTTCATGCCAACTCCTATGAGATTTATTCAACTTCCTGGTGATTCTCCACCACTTTATGTATCCAAATCAAGCTTCTTACAAAGAGATTCATCCTGGTTTGATTGGAACGGAAGAAGCTGTGCTATTCCCAAACTGGGAAACTGGAATCACCTGATTTGAAAGTGGGATAACTTCTTCATGCCAACTCCTATGAGATTTATTCAACTTCCTGGTGATTCTCCACCACTTTATATCCAAATCAAGCTTCTTACAAAGAATTCATCCTGGTTTGATTGGAACGACGAAGAAGCTGTGCTATTCCCAAACTGGGAAACTGGAATCACCTGATTTGAAAGTGGGATAACTTCTTCATGCCAACTCCTATGAGATTTATTCAACTTCCTGGTGATTCTCCACCACTTTATGTATCCAAATCAAGCTTCTTACAAAGTGATTCATCCTGGTTTGATTGGAACGACGAAGAAGCTGTGCTATTCCCAAACTGGGAAACTGGAATCACCTGATTTGAAAGTGGGATAACTTCTTCATGCCAACTCCTATGAGATTTATTCAACTTCCTGGTGATTCTCCACCACTTTATGTATCCAAATCAAGCTTCTTACAAAGAGATTCATCCTGGTTTGATTGGAACGACGAAGAAGCTGTGCTATTCCCAAACTGGGAAACTGGAATCACCTGATTTGAAAGTGGGATAACTTCTTCATGCACCCTCCTATGAGATTTATTCAACTTCCTGGTGATTCTCCACCACTTTATGTATCCAAATCAAGCTTCTTACAAAGTGATTCATCCTGGTTTGATTGGAACGACGAAGAAGCTGTGCTATTCCCAAACTGGGAAACTGGAATCACCTGATTTGAAAGTGGGATAACTTCTTCATGAGATTTATTCAACTTCCTGGTGATTCTCCACCACTTTATGTATCCAAATCAAGCTTCTTAAAAAGAGATTCATCCTGGTTTGATTGGAACGACGAAGAAGCTGTGCTATTCCCAAACTGGGAAACTGGAATCACCTGATTTGAAAGTGGGATAACTTCTTCATGCCAACTCCTATGAGATTTATTCAACTTCCTGGTGATTCTCCACCACTTTGTATCCAAATCAAGCTTCTTACAAAGAGATTCATCCTGGTTTGATTGGAACGACGAAGAAGCTGTGCTATTCCCAAACTGGGAACTGGAATCACCTGATTTGAAAGTGGGATAACTTCTTCATGCCAACCCTATGAGATTTATTCAACTTCCTGGTGATTCTCCACCACTTTATGTATCCAAATCAAGCTTCTTACAAAGAGATTCATCCTGTTTGATTGGAACGACGAAGAAGCTGTGCTATTCCCAAACTGGGAAACTGGAATCACCTGATTTGAAAGTGGGATAACTTCTTCATGCCAACTCCTATGAGATTTATTCAACTTCCTGGTGATTCTCCACCACTTTATGTATCCAAATCAAGCTTCTTACAAGAGATTCATCCTGGTTTGATTGGAACGACGAAGAAGCTGTGCTATTCCCAAACTGGGAAACTGGAATCACCTGATTTGAAAGTGGGATAACTTCTTCATGCCACTCCTATGAGATTTATTCAACTTCCTGGTGATTCTCCACCACTTTATGTATCCAAATCAAGCTTCTTACAAAGAGATTCATCCTGGTTTGATTGGAACGACGAAAGCTGTGTATTTCCCAACTGGGAAACTGGAATCACCTGATTTGAAAGTGGGATAACTTCTTCATGCCAAACTCCTATGAGATTTATTCAACTTCCTGGTGATTCTCCACCACTTTATGTATCCAAATCAAGCTTCTTACAAAGAGATTCATCCTGGTTTGATTGGAACGACGAAGAAGCTGTGCTATTCCCAAACTGGGAAACTGGAATCACCTGATTTGAAAGTGGGATAACTTCTTCATGCCAACTCCTATGAGATTTATTCAACTTCCTGGTGATTCTCCACCACTTTATGTATCCAAATCAAGCTTCTTACAAAGAGATTCATCCTGGTTGATTGGAACGACGAAGAAGCTGTGCTATTCCCAAACTGGGAAACTGGAATCACCTGATTTGAAAGTGGGATAACTTCTTCATGCCAACTCCTATGAGATTTATTCAACTTCCTGGTGATTCTCCACCACTTTATGTATCCAAATCAAGCTTCTTACAAAGAGATTCATCCTGGTTTGATTGGAACGACGAAGAAGCTGTGCTATTCCCAAACTGGGAAACTGGAATCACCTGATTTGAAAGTGGGATAACTTCTTCATGCCAACTCCTATGAGATTTATTCAACTTCCTGGTGATTCTCCACCACTTTATGTATCCAAATCAAGCTTCTTAAAAGAGATTCATCCTGGTTTGATTGGAACGACGAAGAAGCTGTGCTATTCCCAAACTGGGAAACTGGAATCACCTGATTTGAAAGTGGGATAACTTCTTCATGCCAACTCCTATGAGATTTATTCAACTTCCTGGTGATTCTCCACCACTTTATGTATCCAAATCAAGCTTCTCAAAGAGATTCATCCTGGTTTGATTGGAACGACGAAGAAGCTGTGCTATTCCCAAACTGGGAAACTGGAATCACCTGATTTGAAAGTGGGATAACTTCTTCATGCCACTCCTATGAGATTTATTCAACTTCCTGGTGATTCTCCACCACTTTATGTATCCAAATCAAGCTTCTTACAAAGAGATTCATCCTGGTTTGATTGGAACGACGAAGAAGCTGTGCTATTCCCAACTGGGAAACTGGAATCACCTGATTTGAAAGTGGGATAACTTCTTCATCCCCAACTCCTATA
>NW_026016786.1:55000-57500 GCF_020379485.1 Brassica napus | reverse complement strand
CCTGTGGACTGTTCGGGTGATTTTGGCCCACGTGGGCTGTCTGTTCAGTACACACACAGGACGTCCGTCAGCACACGCAGGACGTCCGTGCCTGTCCGTTAGCACACACAGACTGTGTCCGTGGACTGATCCGTGTACTGAACTCATATCAGCATGCTGTCAGTACACGTATCAGCATGCTGGCCCTTCCCGTGGACTGTCCGTGTACTGATCCGTGTACTGATCCGTGTACTGAACTCATATCAGCATGCTGACCACACATATCAGCATGCTGGCCCTTCCCGTGGACTGTCCGTTACTGATCCGTGTACTGATCCGTGTACTGATCCGTATACTGAACTCATATCAGCATGCTGACCACACATATCAGCATGCTGGCCCTTCCCGTGGACTGTCCGTGTACTGATCCGTGGACTGATCCGTTACTGAACTCATATCAGCATGCTGACCACACAATCAGCATGCTGGCCCTTCCCGTGGACTGTCCGTGTACTGATCCGTGTACTGATCCGTATACGAACTCATATCAGCATGCTGACCACACATATCAGCATGCTGGCCCTTCCGTGACTGTCCGTGTACTGATCCGTGGACTGATCCCGTGTACTGAACTCATATCAGCATGCTGACCACACATATCAGCATGTGCTGGCCCTTCCCGTGGCTGTCCGTGTACTGATCCGTGTACTGATCCGTATACTGAACTCATATCAGCATGCTGACCACACAAAAACATATCAGCATGCTGGCCCTTCCCTGGTGGACTGTCCGTGTACGATCCGTGGACTGATCCTGTACTGAACTCATAATCACATGCTGACCAACATATCAGCATGCTGGCCCTTCCCGTGGACTGTCCGTGTACTTGATCCGTATACTGAACTCAATCAGCATGCTTACCACACATATGCACATTCTGGCCCTTCCCGTGACTATCCGTGTAACTGATCCGTGGATGATCCGTGTAACCATTACCGATGCCTACCACCCTTGGGTGACATTTTCTATGGACTTTGTCTTGGGTTTACCCATATAACCCACAAGGATTCCATTTTTGTTAGTTGTAGACAGGTTCTCCAAGATGGCCCTTTCATAGCCTGTAACACCACTAATGATGCCACTCAGACCGCCGACCTATTCTTCAAAAAGAAGTGTTCGACTACATGGTGTTCCTCGAACCATTGTGTATGACCAGTGATACCAAGTTCCTCAGCCATTTCTGCAGAACACTATGGGCCAAGTTCGGACCAAGCTACTATTCTCGACCACTTGCCCATCCCCAGACCGACGGCCGACTAAGGTAGTAAACCGTAGAGTACGATTTTCCACTGTTGAGAGCTACGGTCGGTAAGAATTTAAGAATTGGTTGTCTTGTTTTTGCCTTTGTTGAGTTTGCTTATACCATGCTGGCACTTTCCACTACTAACCTGTCCCCTTTTGAGATTGTTTATGGGTTTCAGCCAAGACTCCTTTAGACTTTCACCGAAACTGCCCAGCTCTATGTACGCAGTCGTGATGGCGCCGCCAAGGCCAGTTTTGTTAAGAATATGTACCTAAGGTCAAGGAGAGGATAAGAACCAATGCGCTAAGGTCAAGCCAAGTATGACCAAAAGGTAAGAGTCTGTTCGAACCCGGGGACTTGGTGTGGTTACACATGCGGCCCGAGAGGTTTCCAGAAGCCCGGAAGTCCAAGCTCTCTCCTCGTGGGACAGGGCCATTCCGCATCCTAAAGAAGATCAATGACAACGCCTATAACCTTGACCTCCCGGCTGAACTTTAAAATTTCACATACGTTTCAATGTCTCGGATTTTCTCTTTCCATGCAGATAGTGATGACTTTGCAGATGATGGTGTTCTGAGGCCAGAACCTCTTCAAGAGGGAGGAATGATGAGGCCATCCAATAGAGGTTCCCATAGTTATGCGCGGTCCCCGACTACCCGGAGTGGAACCAGGGCCTTGCGAGAAGGTTTTCACCAAGCTGTCCAGCATATCCTTGATCAAGATGGACGACTGACCGGACCAGCTGCTGATTGAGAAGATGGTCCAGTTGAAGATTCAAGATCAAGCCGGCCCAAAGGAGGTTCAGGACGCGGCCGACCCGATCCAGTTCAGACTCAACAAGCCGGACTTCTCATCTCACATCCGAGCTTGGTCCAGACTCAGTTTTCCATTTCATCCACTCCACTCTTTTCCGGTTCTGAGATCTAAGCCGACCACCAAGGGGAGTAGCATGTGTTGTACTCTTTTTCCTCACCAGGTTTTGTCCCATTGGGTTTTCTTTGTAAGTTTTAATGAGGAACATGCAAGCATGCTATTAGCCTTGGTCTAAGCCTTCTCAACCGACAACACCAGATGTCTGGTTTATTTTTAATTTATTTGGTAAAGACTTTGGGCTAATGTTTCAGCCTTTTTTCGGCCACTTGTTAAGGCCTTTTTATCTTTGAGTCTCATAAGGATAACCCTATATACCTCCATGAAGTTGGCGATTTTTGCCTATGT
>NW_026016786.1:17500-25000 GCF_020379485.1 Brassica napus | reverse complement strand
ACGTAGCGACCGAGCGATCGTCCCGCTCGGTCGCTACGTAGCGACCGAGCTCAAGCCAAAGCTCGGTCGCTACGTAGCGACCGAGCGATCGTCCCGCTCGGTCGCTACGTAGCGACCGAGCTCAAGCCAAAGCTCGGTCGCTACGTAGCGACCGACGATCGTCCCGCTCGGTCGCTACGTAGCGACCGAGCTCGAGCCAAAGCTCGGTCGCTACGTAGCGACCGAGCGATCGTCCCGCTCGGTCGCTACGTAGCGACCGAGCTCAGCCAAGCTCGGTCGCTACGTAGCGACCGAGCGATCGTCCCGCTCGGTCGCTACGTAGCGACCGAGCTCGAGCCAAAGCTCGGTCGCTACGTAGCGACCGAGCGATCGTCCCGCTCGGTCGCTACGTAGCGACCGAGCTCAGCCAAGCTCGGTCGCTACGTAGCGACCGAGCGATCGTCCCGCTCGGTCGCTACGTAGCGACCGAGCTCGAGCCAAAGCTCGGTCGCTACGTAGCGACCGAGCGATCGTCCCGCTCGGTCGCTACGTAGCGACCGAGCTCGAGCCAAAGCTCGGTCGCTACGTAGCGACCGAGCGATCGTCCCGCTCGGTCGCTACGTAGCGACCGAGCTCAGCCAAGCTCGGTCGCTACGTAGCGACCGAGCGATCGTCCCGCTCGGTCGCTACGTAGCGACCGAGCTCGAGCCAAAGCTCGGTCGCTACGTAGCGACCGAGCGATCGTCCCGCTCGGTCGCTACGTAGCGACCGAGCGATCAGCCCGCTCGGTCGCTACGTAGCGACCGAGCGATCGTCCCGCTCGGTCGCTACGTAGCGACCGAGCTCAGCCAAGCTCGGTCGCTACGTAGCGACCGAGCGATCGTCCCGCTCGGTCGCTACGTAGCGACCGAGCTCAAGCCGAAGCTCGGTCGCTACGTAGCGACCGAGCACTCGTTTCGCTCGGTCGCTACATAGCGACCGGGCTCGAGCCAAAGTTCGGTCGCTGTGTAGCGATTGAACCTTTCCGAACATCGATACGACACCAGTCCTTGCATTCTCGTCAAACCTTCGAATGCTATCTCCCGAAGACCGTAGCAAGCTCAGTCTATGTTTCCCGCTATTCTAATTCATCGATCAAACTTCGCGGATTAGAAACCGCGGAAAACTCGTAGTAAACGTGTCGAGTCGGAAGACGGCCCAAAGGGACCTAAAACACGACTCGAGGCCCATCCTACGATTTTCCTAACCAAAAGCCCGTGAACCACAGCATGGTTCGCGCTTGGCCCGCGAGGAAGGATAAATGTCAAGTTTCCGCGGATAAATACGGAAGTTTTGAAGATAATTGTGAAGATCGGGAAAAATGGAATATCTCCATTTTTATGCTATGACGGCTTAAGGGCAGAAGAGTAAAAGCGTAAACCGACCTTGGAGCTAGTATATAAGGAGTCCTAGGCGAGGAGCAGGGGGGAGAACTTTTTCAGAGAAAACTTAGCACTTAGAGCGATTTAGGCAACTTTCCGTTTTTGTTATTTCGAGCTGCGACTCAATTAGGTTTAGCCGTCTTAGGGTTGCTAGAACTAGGAATCTCGCCGACAGCTCTCGAGCCCAGGCTTATACCTTGTTGTAACGCTCATACGCAGATTCGGAATAAGATCTATTTTGCTCTCTTTTCGATTTCTTATTTTTATCGTTGTTATTCTCGTGTTCTGATTGCTTGACGTGTGGTAATTAACAGATATCCGGGTCCTCTGGGAAACTAGGGTTTTCTTAGTTTCCTTATTTAAACGGAAATCGACAGTGCGAATTTCGGTTCCCACAGTTTGGCGCTAGAAGGAGGGGGACTTACGGATCAATCTAACCCGCAAAAGCCACACACAGTCAGACATGTCAACCAACGACGCGGATAACGTGCAAACTCCCCTTAACGGAGGCAGCGGCACCGATCTCCACACTCCGGTAGCGGACGTATCTGCGGCCAACGCGCAAGCCAACGCCGCGACTCTCGAGGAGTTTAAAAAGATGTTCGCCACCTATGAAAAAAGGTCGGAAGAACAGGATAAGCTCGTGAATACCTTGACCAAACAGGTTGAAACCTTAACGGCAAGGACCCAAGCTATCCGTCCCCGCGGAACCACCAAAATCCGCGGGAAGAGGCTCGATTTCGCCACCCCACTCGATAGAGCAGGAGTCGCGCGGGAACGACCTTCCGGTCAAAACCCCAGCGAGAAGTCTCCCATCGAGAAGGGGAACTCTGAAAGTCTTCCGCTCCCTGCAAAGGACTCGGAGGATAACGAAGCCGAACACATTGACCTGGATCCTAGCGATGTCTCCAACGACAGCGACGAGGATGGCGACAGACATCCAAGAAGGACCAGAAGCCGATCCGCTCGGGAAGGCTCCCCGTTCGAAAAACCAATGACGGAAGAAGAAGAAGTCGCCTATTGGAACGAACAAGAGGAGCTGGCCGAAAGGCAAACCGAGCTCACTCGCAGTAAGCGCCGACAGGCTCGGAAATCCTCTGACGAGACATCGGATATCCGCGATCTTCGCGACTACATCACCAAGACTGCGGCAGAAGTGAGAGCCGTAAAGTCTCAAATCCATCATGCTACTAGTGCTGCCCCCGAGATCGATCGACTGCTGGAAGGAGCTCGAAAGACCCCCTTTACCAATCGCATTTCGGACATGAGGGTGTCCGATCCGGGAAAGATCAAAGTACCGAAGTACGATGGTACGGCCGATCCGAAAGCGCACCTTCAGGCTTTCCACATCGCGATGGGAAGAGCAAGACTGAAGGACGGCGAAAAGGATGCCGGCTATTGCCGCCTGTTCGTCGAAAATCTTGAAGGAGCAGCGCTCGAATGGTTCGCACGCCTTCGTCGCAACACCATCGGGAGTTTTCGACAGCTCGCATCGGAATTCCTCAAACAGTACTCTGTATTCATAGACAGGGAAACCTCCGATGTTGATCTCTGGAGTCTCTCCCAGAGGGAAGACGAACCCCTCCGCGAGTTTATCAGCCGGTTCAAATTGATAATGTCCAGGGTCAGCGGGATAAGCGACAAAGTGGCCATCGACGCGCTGAGAAAGACGCTCTGGTACAAGTCGAAATTCAGAAAATGGATAACTCTCGACAAACCGCGAACGATCCAGGACGCCCTCCACAAAGCAACAGACTATATCATAGTGGAGGAAGAAACTAAAGTCTTATCGCAAAAACATAAGCCGGCAAGACCATCCTCGAAAGACGCAGATCCGAAGGGGAAAAAGAAGAACTCTCGTAACGACAAGTACGTCCATCACGAGGGGGAAGATCTCCAAGGGGCGCATAACTATGCGATCAGTTCGGATCAAGGCCGGACCACGGGCAACACATGGACTCGCAATCAAGGGTATGACGAGAACACCTTCTGCGAGTTCCACCAATCCCGAGGACACTCCACGACTAATTGCAAAGTCTTAGGAGCAAGACTGGCCGCGAAGCTGCTCGCTGGAGAGCTTTCGGAAGTAACTAGCGTCAAGGATCTCATCCTCGATTCTGATCGGCCTCCAAAGACGGACAGAAATCCGCCCGCCGAAAAATCTCCTCAACGAAACCAACCTGGGGATAAACGCGGTAGGAGGCCGGATGACAAAGGGAACGATAACAATCGTCGCAGAGTCAATATGATCATCGGAGGATCTCAATACTGCGGCGATACCGTGTCAGCCATCAAGGCTTACCAACGGAAGGCAGAATCAAGCGCAAAATGGCCTACATGGTCTCCTCCTCGAGACGGCCAAAATTGCTCGATCACCTTCACGGAGGAAGAAGCCGGCGGTATCGACCAACCTCACTGCGACCCGCTCGTCATAGATCTCGTCATACGAGATTTAGAAGTCGGAAGGGTACTCGTCGATACGGGAAGCACGGTCAACGTAATCTTCCGCGACACTCTCAATCGGATGAGTATCGAACTCGGAGAGGTAATTCCGACGCCAAAACCACTCACGGGTTTTTCAGGCGAAGTGTCGATGACTCTCGGGTCAATCCAATTGCCAGTCATGGCCAAGGAGATCACGAAAATCGTCGAATTCGCGGTAGTCGACCATCCCGCTATCTACAACGTGATCATGGGAACCCCATGGCTCAACGCCATGCAGGCAGTTCCGTCAACTTACCACCTGGGTCTCAAGTTCCCAACGCCGAGCGGAGTCGCGGCCATCTGGGGATGCCAAAAACAGTCGCGACTATGCTTCCTCGCGGAGCATAAGTTAAGGCAAATCACGGCTTCTGCAAACGGCAAACGCGCGAAGATAGATCGATCTTCGGCCAAAAGCACCCCGCACAAGGACGAAGTAAAATCGTCTGTCAACGCAAACGCATCGGACGTCGAAGCTCGACATAAATCCGAAGCCCACGCGACAACTCAACCGGAACATCCGGAAAATAGCGTCGACCCAGCCACGATCGACACGGTCAAGGCGGACATCGCGACACCAACCGCCGAGTAAGAACACTCGCGGCATGAAACAGAACTACGAGATGGCTTGATCCTCGAAAGGGGTACGTAGGCAGCTTGTCAAAAGACGAGTTCAGCTATCCCCCTCTCTAAAAGGGGGGGGGGAGTGGGTGCGTATACTCGTATACTCCCACAATCGCCATTATTGTAATCGAGTTTTTAGAAACATAAAATTTTTTACAATATACACTGTCTTTTTATCGAAAACGCTTACGCTTCAGTTTACGCTCGTCTGCGGCCTCATCCGGCCCAAAAATCGTAAAGATTATCACCTTTCAAACACGCATAATCCTCGAAAATAACTGCGAGACGTCGCAAAAAGTTAAAATTCGAGGACAATGCTAAACAAATTGTCCGAACGCGACCACCAAAAACCTTACACCCCGTTCGTCGATTGGCCCCGACGAACACGCCAGCCGTCTTAAACAAACGCAATCCGATCACTCTTTTGATCTTTAAAAACGTCCAGCACAAGGACAAAAGCGCGCTACAACAAAAATCCGAAATTTTGGTTTAGCACTTCCAGATTCTGAGAAGATGCTCGATTCGTACCATACAAGTCATATAAGCCGAGAACATATCGCGGACTTTAAACCGGTGCGAGTCAGGAAGAAATCGCAACAGGAAAAACGATAGCCGGCTAGTCACCGCACAAACCTTAACCGAAAGTAAACCTAGGTCTTGCCCTAAACCCAACGCTCTGGTCTCAAACATCTCAAGGCATGATATCTAAAAGATACGAGATCATAAACCATGCCTCTCCGTTCGTATCTCAATGTTCTCGAAAATCGTAAAGACAGATAAATTTTTACGAAAATCACGAACGAACCAACAGATTGAACGTCTAATTAGAACTACATACGAGACGACAACTCGTATTTACTTCAACCCTACTCAGGAAAAACTCGAAACGAAACATTTATCATATAAATAAACCGCGTAAAGCGGCAAGGGATTCAAAGCCACCAACGGCCAGTCCCGGAAATACAAATACGGCCATCGTGGCCTAAACGAAATCCAAATTCAAAGGGCCACATTCGACCGAAAACAAGGATAACTGATCCATCCCTCATAATCCAAAGTCGAAGTCCCCGGACAACGAAGCACCAAACGCATCCGCAGGACGATCCACTTCCTCGCCACCGCCGTGAAAATCGATCGGGACCTCCTCGGTATCAGGAGAAACCGGGATGGAATCCCAGAACCCTTGAATCCTCTCGTCGATCGGAGGGATAAGCGCCTCAGCGTGGGCACGGTCACTCATCCCACTCTTCATCAAGCTCATTTCCTCTTCAAACACATAGTCGTCGGCTTGCGTCCTCCAAAGACTTCCGACCGAACCACGGCACTCGCGAAAGTCGCCCACCGAGGTAAAGGCATTCTTAAGATTCCCGTACTCAACCTGGAACTGAGATGCGCGAGTCTTCATCACCTCGACGATCTCTCTTTTGCCTTTCCTCTCCGATCTGCGAACAGCCCGCGCATGATCACGAGTAAGCTGTGCCTCTCGCTCCAGCATCTCGCCTTGCACGCGGGCGAGATCCCGCTCCGCTTTCTCCGCCTTGAAGCGGTAGACCATGGCTTCTCTATGACCCGCCTCGATGGCCGAGCCCAGCAAGCTCAGGCCCTGCAAAATCAATAGGCGTGTTACAAATCCATACATAGGACAATCACTTAAAAATTCCCAAGAAAAAAAACTAACCCCATTGATGATGCGAGATCCTTCCGCAACAACTCTCGGCCTCGCCGATTCTTTCGTAGGAGGAGGAGCATCGAAACCCGATGGCAGCCCAGCAAAGAAATCATCGAAGTCCGGAATGGGGGCTTCGCTCGAACCGCTTCCGTCGCCGTAAGCAAGGTTCGGATCCCATCCTGGAAGCATAGAGTCATCCATCGAAAACTCTATGTCGCCGAGATCGACGTCTTTTCCCTTCCAAGAGCTCGACTCCGGCGCGGCTGTCGGAGCTTCAACGGGACTCTGGCCGTCGGGTTCGGAGTCGCTTCCCGTATCCGCGTCCAAAGCTGGACCAGGTTGCACAAATTTCAGCGCCTTTCGAACCCTTCTCGGCGTGAAAGAAGTCCAGAAGAAGGGACCATTCCTGAGAAGATCCCTCACCGCGATAATATCCTCAGGGAACGGAGCAAGAGGATTGATGAAGGGACGATTGTTCGGCAACCTCCGGAACAGTGGAATGCAACTCTCTTCGACGGACGCAGCGTCCAAACGAACAAAGAAAAAGAACTTCTTCCACGAGTTGAAGTTCGAAATGAACTTCTTAACCACCGACATAAATTTCCGAGGGACAAACCTATGCTTATCCGTATCCTTGACAAGTTGAAGCCTCAAAAGCGCTTCATAATGATCGACGGAAAGGGAAAGGCCATGCTCATAGCTTAGGATCAAGATCCCAATAAGGTGCTGAATGGCAAGGGGTGTCAACTGACTTATCGCGACTTCAAAACGGTCCAACACTCGGACGAGAATTTCGGGTATGGGGAACCAGAGGCGACAACGCACTATGAACACCTCATAACAAGTAAAGTAACCCTCCGGGGGGTTGTTAGCACATTCCCCGCGGCAGGGAACCCGGAACTCCACAACATCCGGGATGCGGTAGAACGACCGCATCGTCGCGAGAAACTCGTCAGTGGTCCTACTTGCGTCCTTTCCCTCGACTCCACGATGGACCAGGACCGGGAATGGCTTCTCCTTGGGAGGGATCAACGAGCCGTAATGAGCAACCCACCATGCCTCGTTCTCGGCAGGATGCACCGAGTGAGGCACGAACTCCGTCTTCGGAACGACGAGCTCTTCGTAAGGACTCGCGGACGAAGACCCTTTTTTCGCAATCTTTTTCTTGCTCGACATCTTTACACTTCTCTTAAGAGAATAGAGGAAAAGGGTGGAGAGAAAGATAGAAAGTTTTTGAAAGATCTTAGAGAAAAACAAGAAAGTGAAAAAATTATGGAACAAGTTACCTCTCTTCTTATAAGACATGAGGATTTACTATTCAAGCTC
>NW_026016786.1:0-2500 GCF_020379485.1 Brassica napus | reverse complement strand
GACTGTCCGTGTACTGATCCGTGTACTGATCCGTGTACTGAACTCATATCAGCATGCTGACCACACAATCAGCATGCTGCCCTTCCGTGGACGTCCGTGTACTGATCCGTGGACTGATCCGTGTACTTGAACTCATATCAGCATGCTGACCACACATATCAGATGCTGGCCCTTCCCGTGGACTTGTCCGGTACTGATCCGGTACTGATCCGTATACTGAATCATATCAGCATGCTGACCACACTATCAGCATGCTGGCCCTTCCCGTGGCTGTCCGTGTTACTGATCCGTGGACTGATCCGTGTACTGAACTCATATCAGCATGCTGACCACACATATCAGCATGCTGGCCCTTCCCGTGGACTGTCCGGGTACTGATCCGTGTACTGATCCGTATACTGAACTCATATCAGCATGCTGAACAACATATCAGCATGCTGGCCCTTCCCGTGGACTGTCAGTGTATGATCCGTGGACTGATCCGTGTACGAACTCATATCAGCATGCTGACCAAACATATCAGCATGCTGGCCCTTCCCGTGGACTGTCCGTGTACTGATCCGTGTATGATCCGTATACTGAACTCATATCAGCATGCTGACCACACATATCAGCATGCTGGCCCTTCCCGTTGTGACTGATCCGTGGATGATCCGTGTACTGAACTCATATCAGCATGATGACCACACATATCAGCATGCTGGCCCTTCCCGTGGACTGTCCGTGTACTGATCCGTATTATAATGAACTCATATCAGCATGCTGACCACACATATCAGCATGCTGGCCCTTCCCGTGGACTATCCGTGTACTGACGTTGGACTGATCCGTGTACTGAATTCATATCAGCATGCTGACCACACATACAGCATGCTGGCCTTCCGGGACTGTCCGTGTACTGATCCGTGTACTGATCGTATACTGAACTCATATCAGCATGCTGACCACACATATCAGCATGCTGGCCCTTCCCGTGGACTGTCCGGTACTGATCCGTGTTTGTACTGAACTCATATCAGCATGCTGACCACACATATCAGCATGCTGGACCTTCCAGTGGACTGTCCGTGTACTGATCCGTGTACTGATCCGTTATACTGAACTCATATCGCATGCTGACCACACATATCAGCATGCGGCCCTTCCCGTGGACTGTCCGTGTACTGATCCGTGGACCTGATCCGTTGTACGAACTCAATCAGCATGCGACCCACATATCAGCATGGGCCCTTCCCGTGGATGTCCGTGTACTGATCCGTGTATGATCCGTATACTGAACTCATATCAGCATGTGACACACAGATCAGATTCTGGCCCTTCCCGTGGACTGTACTGTCGTGGACTGATCCGTGTACTGAACTCATATCAGCATGCTGACCACACATATCAGCATGCTGGCCCTTCCATGGATGTCCGTGTACTGATCCGTATGAACTCATATCAGCATGCTGAAACCACATATCAGCTGCTGGCCCTTCGTGGACTATCCGTGTACTGATCCGTGGACTGATCCGTGTACTGAATTCATATCAGATGGACCACACAATCGCATGCTGGCCCTTCCCGTGGAGTCCGTGTACTGATCCGTGTACTGATCCGTTATACTGAACTCATATCAGCATGCTGACCACACATATCAGCATGCTGGCCCTTCCCGTGGACTGTCCGTGTGCTGATCCGTGTACTGATGTGTACTGAATCCGTTACTGAATTCATATCAGCATGCTGACCAACATATCAGCATGCTGGCCCTTCCCGTGGACTGTCCGTGTACTGATTTTGGACAACTGATGCACCATGTCAGTACACATATCAGCATTGTGGCCCTTCCGTGGACTGATCGTGTACTGATCTGGACATAAACTCGAGTTTTGATGGACTGGACTGTCAAGTCAGTCTGATTGGTCCAAGTAGTACTTATGCTGGCTCGACTTCCATCATCCAACCAAGTGTTAACATTTTTCCTTGGTATGATCGAGACAAGCGTACTGATGGCAAGCGTACTGAAGGGATGAATTAACTCTTTTGGGTTTTAATGCTCCCGGGGATGCTTTTGGCCGAGACTTGTGCACATGCGGGCTGCATTCATCGGCCAATCTGAAATATTAGGTTGAGAGTGAATTTCAACAAGTAAAAATCTCGAACCTCGACGACGGGATCTTCTTATATACTTGAATTTTTTTGGGTTTTTTTGTTGTTTTTAACGTTTTGGGGAGGAACATGTTGATTGGAAAAGGGGGAGGGTCGAATCTAGCGACAAAGGGCTGAATCTCAGTGGATCGTGGCAGCAAGGCCACTCTGCCACTTACACTACCCCGTCGCGTATTTAAGTCGTCTGCAAAGGATTCTACCCGCCAATCGGTGGTAATTATAATTCAAGGCGGTCCGAACGGTGCTTCCACCGAACGGGACTTAGCCAACGACACGTGCCTTTGGGAGCGAAGCTCCTACTGAGGGTCGGCAAGCGGGCGCGCGGGGGCGAATGCGTCGCTTCTAGCCC
>NW_026016785.1:32500-33712 GCF_020379485.1 Brassica napus | reverse complement strand
CCAAAAATCATTACACGGACAGTCCACGGGAAGGGCCAGCATGCTGATATGTGTGGTCAGCATGCTGATATGAGTCAGTACACGGATCAGTCCACGGGAAGGACCAGCGTGCTGATATGTGTACTGAATATGGTTGCATTTCAGTTGTCCAAAATCCGTACACGGACAGTCCATGGGAAGGGCCAGCATGCTGATATGTGTGGTCAGCATGCTGATATGAGTTCAGTACACGGATCAGTCCACGGACAGTCTGTGTGTACTGAACAGACAGCCCACGTGGGCCAAAATCACCCGGAACAGTCCACAGGAAGGGCCAGCATGTGATATGTGTACTGACGGCCGACCACGGACGTTCCTGTGTGTAAATGACGGAGTCCGGTGTTACTGACGGACGTTCCTGCGTGTGCTGACGGACCCACACGGACACACACGGACAGCCACGGACGTCCTGCGTGTGCTGACGGACGTCCTGCGTGTGCTGACGGACGTCCTGTGTGTGCTGACGGAGTCCTGTGGCACTGAACGGACACACGGACACACCCGGACAGCCAGGACGTCCTGCGTGTGCTGACTGACGTCCTGTTGTGTGACGGACGTCCTGCGGTGCTGACGGACGTCCTGTGTGTGGACGGATGTCCTGTGTGCACTGACGGACACACGGACAGCCACGGACGTCTGCGTGTGGCTGACGGACGTCCTGCGTGTGCTGACGGACGTCCTGTGTGTGCTGACGGACGTCCTGTGTGCACTGACGGACACACGGACCACACGGACAGCCACGGACGTCCTGCGTGTGCTGACGGACGTCCTGTGTGTGCTGACGGACGTCCTGTGTGCACTGACGGACACACGGACACACACGGACAGCCACGGACACCAGCGTGTGCTGACGGACGTCCTGCGTGTGCTGACGGACGTCCTGTGTGTGCTGACGGACGTCCTGTGTGCACTGACGGACACACGGACACACACGGACAGCCACGGACGTCCTGCGTGTGCTGACGGACGTCCTGTGTGTACTGAACAGACAGCCCACGTGGGCCAACAATCACCCGAACAGTCCACGAGCGTGCTGATATGTGTACTGAGACAGCCGGACGTCCGTGTGTGCTGACGGACGGCCACGGACGTCCTGTGTGTGCTGACGGACACACACGGACGTCCGTGTGTTTACTGAACAGACAGCCCACGTGGGCCAAAATCACCCACGGA
>NW_026016785.1:10000-15000 GCF_020379485.1 Brassica napus | reverse complement strand
GTCCTGTGTGTGCTGACGGACGTCCTGTGTGCACTGACGGACACACGGACACACACGGACAGCCACGGACGTCCTGCGTGTGCTGACGGACGTCCTGCATGTGCTGACGGACGTCCTGCGTGTGCTGACGGACGTCCTGTGTGTGCTGACGGACGTCCTGTGTGCACTGACGGACACACGGACACACACGGAAAGCCACGGATGTCCTGCGTGTGCTGACGGACGTCCTGTGTGTGCTGACGGACATCCTGTGTGTGCTGACGGACGTCCTGTGTGCACTGACGGACACACGGACACACACGGACAGCCACGGACGTCCTGCATTTGCTGACGGATGTCCTGCGTGTGCTGACGGACGTCCTGCGTGTGCTGACGGACACACGGACACACACGGAGAGCCACGGACGTCCTGCGTGTGCTGACGGACGTCCTGCGTGTGCTGACGGACACACGGACTCACACGGACAGCCACGGACGTCCTGCGTGTACTGACGGACGTCCTGCGTGTGCTGACGGACACACAGACACACACGGACAGCCACGGACGTCCTGCGTGTGCTGACGGACGTCCTGCGTGTGCTGACGGACGTCCTGTGTGTGCTGACGGACGTCCTGTGTGCACTGACGGACACACGGACACACACGGACAGCCACGGACGTCCTGCGTGTGCTGACGGACGTCCTGTGTGTGCTGATGGACGTCCTGTGTGCACTGACGGACACACGGACACACACGGACAGCCACGGACGTCCTGCGTGTGCTGACGGACGTCCTGCGTGTGCTGACGGACGTCCTGTGTGTGCTGACGGATGTCCTGTGTGTGCTGACGGACGTCCTGTGTGCACTGACGGACACACGGACACACACGGACAGCCACGGACGTCCTGCGTGTTCTGACGGACGTCCTGCGTGTGCTGACGGACGTCCTGTGTGTGCTGACGGACGTCCTGTGTGCACTGACGGACACACGGACACACACGGACAGCCACGGACGTCCTGCGTGTGCTGACGGACGTCCTGCGTGTGCTGACGGACGTCCTGTGTGTGCTGACGGACGTCCTGTGTCCACTGACGGACACACGGACACACACAGACAGCCACGGACGTCCTGCGTGTGCTGACGGACGTCCTGTGTGTACTGAACAGACAGCCCACGTGGGCCAAAATCACCCGAACAGTCCACGGAGCGTGCTGATATGTGTACTGATGGACAGCCGGACGTCCTGTGTGTGCTGACGGACGGCCACGGACGTCCTGTGTGTGCTGACGGACACACACGGACGTCCGTGTGTGTACTGAACAGACAGCCCACGTGGGCCAAAATCACCCACGGACAGCCAAAATCACCCGAGAAGCCCCGAAGAAATTCTGTCCCGCTAAGCACGTTTGTC
Organism: Brassica napus; assembly: GCF_020379485.1. NCBI lineage: Eukaryota > Viridiplantae > Streptophyta > Magnoliopsida > Brassicales > Brassicaceae > Brassica > Brassica napus. The sequence continues at coordinate 13,608 of NW_026016785.1, read as the reverse complement.
TCCGAACAAAAGATGACGGTCAAGTCTGCGTCTGTTCCCACTTTCCATGTGTTTGTGGGAATATGACGTGGTCTTGTCCTGATTTATGAATGCTACCTGGTTGATCCTGCCAGTAGTCATATGCTTGTCTCAATGATTAAGCCATGCATGTGTAAGTATGAACGAATTCAGACTGTGAAACTGCGAATGGCTCATTAAATCAGTTATAGTTTGTTTGATGGTAACTACTACTCGGATAACCGTAGTAATTCTAGAGCTAATACGTGCAACAAACCCCGACTTCTGGAAGTGATGCATTTATTAGATAAAAGGTCGACGCGGGCTCTGCCCGTTGCTCTGATGATTCATGATAACTCGACGGATCGCATGGCTTTAGTGCTGGCGACGCATCATTCAAATTTCTGCCCTATCAACTTTCGATGGTAGGATAGTGGCCTACCATGGTGGTAACGGGTGACGGAGAATTAGGGTTCGATTCCGGAGAGGGAGCCTGAGAAACGGCTACCACATCCAAGGAAGGCAGCAGGCGCGCAAATTACCCAATCCTCACACGGGGAGGTAGTGACAATAAATAACAATACCGGGCTCTTTGAGTCTGGTAATTGGAATGAGTACAATCTAAATCCCTTAACGAGGATCCATTTGAGGGCAAGTCTGGTGCCAGCAGCCGCGGTAATTCCAGCTCCAATAGCGTATATTTAAGTTGTTGCAGTTAAAAAGCTCGTAGTTGAACCTTGGGATGGGTCGCCCGGTCCGCCTTCGGTGAGCACCGGTCGGCTTGTCTCTTCTGTCGGCGATACGCTCCTGGCCTTAACTGGCCGGGTCGTGCCTCCGGCGCTGTTACTTTGAAGAAATTAGAGTGCTCAAAGCAAGCCTACGCTCTGTATACATTAGCATGGGATAACATCATAGGATTTCGATCCTATTGTGTTGGCCTTCGGGATCGGAGTAATGATTAACAGGGACAGTCGGTGTAACACCCCCGAACCGTCCTAGACATATGGTCGATCAACCGGCCAACAATCAAACAAGAACATGACCGATCGACCGTCCAATACCCAGGGTTGGAGATGAAAGGCCAACCGGCCAGCCAAAAATCAAACAAGAACATGACTGACCGTCCAACCCAACACCATGGTCCGGAAGCGCTACGTGACGGGCTAGGGACAATCCGGTCAGAGTCACAAACTTTACTCCACGACCTAGACCAGTTCATCCACTAACTCGTCCCGCTGCGTCAAGGCATAAGGCTTTGCAACCCGTACCTAGAGTTAGCGTTTTCCGTTAGTTCAAGGCCTCAGGCTTTTCAACCCGTACCTCGACCTAACGTTGTGTTAGACCGGACTAGTCAAATATCAGAGTACTCATGAAACGCATATAAAACAATTACTTTATTGATTCGAGAAATATCCATACATTGATACAATTCGAGACCGGTCCCGGCCTAATGCCAAATCGAGTCAACTAAACACAAATCGACAATACCGTTTACAAAAGGCATGAAAATCTACACCGGCGGTCCTAACGTCCAGCATCCAGCTATCCGATCATCCTTACCTAAGCTACTTGCAAAAAGGACAACGGAGTTGGATGAGTAACCTATTGTTACTCAGTGAATTATGATCCCCAACTAACAAATACAACCCCTCGCTATCCCACCCCAAACATTCTAAAGCGAGAGGTTCACCTAACAACATAATTCAATAGATATGCAATAAGCAATATCCAAAATACGCAGCAGATAATAATAGCTAGATAATTAACGGTATGAAATCATAACCACTAATGACTAGCTAACCACTTAAACTCAAACTCAACCCAATCTAGGGTTCAACAACCCTCTACACTATCTACACTATAACTAGGGCCCTTTGTGACTTAGTGTTCCTCCTCTATCCTCGGCAATATCCTATCTCCCTATCACAAAGACCAGAAGAAGGAACTTTCAACCGAACGCGGCCCACAGTACAGTCGGGTCACCGCGCGACAGCCCCAGTACAGTCGGGCCACTGCCGGTTGTTACACGACGATCGCGGCCCAAAGTACGGTCGGGTCACCACGAGACAGCCCCAGTACAGTCGGGTCACTGCCGGTCACTACCCCGTCCGTGTAACCACTCAGCCATAGGCCATGACCCCGTCTCTCTGAGTGCTCTCCATCCAGCGAATAAGGGGTTTCCTTAAACCCACTGGGTACGAGGTCGAGGAAACACTAATCCACCTCAAACATGCCGAGCATGGTGGGTTACACACAAGCTATATGGCATCGCACTCTAACTCTACAGCACTAACCACAATATCATCACTAAACAACTCAACCAGTTAGTCACTCCCTTACCAAGAGCTGACTAACCTCAATCAACAAGCATTAATTAACAAGCAAACATTCAACATTCGCTAACTAACCAAACAACCTAACCATTAGCATGCTACTATGATTCCCAAGCAATAACTAAGCATGCTATCAACTCAATCAACTAATACTCTACTATTAACTAATCAAACCGTTACTCAGTTAGACTTGGCCTCCTGCCATGATCCAACTTCCAAGTAACGGGAACCTGCATGAAAACAAGTCAGCAATCAATTGATCATAACTCACAGTGTTCTTTGCCGATAAGCAGCTGGTTGATCGGAGAGGACTTGGCCAAAAACCCAATGGACGACTTGACTTGACTGGACTGGACTGATCTTGTCTTGGACACAACCTTGGCTTCACCATGAAGAAGCTGACAGGCCTCGACAGGCTGATCTGGACTCGGACAGAACCTCCTCTAGATTCTGGACAGTTCTTCGGACTTCTCGGTGGAGTATCGAGCATAACTTCGACTGATCTGAAACCGTGGAACTGAACTAACTCCGGACGGCACCTTCACTTGACCATCACAGAATATGACTGGCCTGGACGGATAGATATGGACAGAGCTTCCGCCTCACAATCGTATAGAATCATCGATTGGACGGAACTGGCCTTCTCGGTCTTCAAAATCGATCAAACTCTAGATCGAACACTTTCCTTCTCTCTCTCTTTCTCTCTGGCCACGTTGACTTGATTCCCATCTGAGCTGATCTTCATTTGATTGGCCTTCAGTTGGACAGAACCTTCCCAAGGCGCTGACTCCAAATCAATAGAGAACTGATCTCGAAAACTCTCTAAGACTCTCGAAATAGCTCGGAATCACTTGCTTTCTTTTTCTACTTTTCTCTCACGGTTTTAACTTGGTTTGGACAGGTCTGGGTGTGAATAAATGAGCAGGGGTCGTGGGGTATTTATAGGAGACACCAGCCAATCAGCTTCAGGTTGGTGGCAGCCCGTGTGTCGCTCCGCATGGCTCCGGACGCATGCACGGCGACACCTCGTGCTCCACATGGCTGGCTGCATGTCCAGGATACATGCAGGACGCCACCACTCCTCCCAGATGTCAGGATGCATGACTGGAGCTCATGCAAGGCGCCACACATCCTCACACATGTCGATCAGCATGCTTCGATTGCATGCGTCGCGACATCTCGTGCTTGGCCGATCCACCTCGTGCTCCACATGGCTTTCTGCATGTCCAGGACACATGCAGGACGCCACCACTCCTCCCAGATGTCAGGCTGCATGAC
>NW_026016785.1:0-2500 GCF_020379485.1 Brassica napus | reverse complement strand
GCCAAAATCACCCGAACAGTCCACAGGAAGGGCCAGCATGCTGATATGTGTACTGACGGACGACCACAGACGTCCTGTGTGTACTGACGGACGTCCTGTGTGTACTGACGGACGTCCTGTGTGTGATGACGGACACACGGACACACACGGACAGCCACGGACGTCCTGCGTGTGCTGACGGACGTCCTGCGTGTGCTGACGGACGTCCTGTGTGTGCTGACGGACGTCCTGTGTGCACTGACGGACACACGGACACACACGGACAGCCACGGACGCCTGCGTGTGCTGACGGACGTCCTGCGTGTGCTGACGGACGTCCGGCGTGTGCTGACGGACGTCCTGTGTGTGCTGACGGACGTCCTGTGTGCACTGACGGACACACGGACACACACGGACAGCCACGGACGTCCTGCGTGTGCTGACGGACGTCCTGCGTGTGCTGACGGACGTCCTGTGTGTGCTGACGGACGTCCTGTGTGCACTGACGGACACACGGACACACACGGACAGCCACGGACGTCCTGCGTGTGCTGACGGACGTCCTGCGTGTCTGACGACGTCTGCATGTGTGACGGACGTCCTGTGTGCTGACGGACGTCCTGTGTGCACTGACGACCACGACACACACGGACAGCACGGCGTCCTGCGTGCTGACTCCTGCGTGTGCTGACGGACGTCCTGTGTGCTGACGGACGTCCTGTGTGCACTGACGGACACACGGACACACACGGACAGCCACGGACGTCCTGCGTGTGCTGACGGACGTCCTGTGTGTACTGAACAGACAGCCCACGTGGGCCAAAATCACCCGAACAGTCCACGGAGCGTGCTGATATGTGTACTGATGGACAGCCGGACGTCCTGTGTGTGCTGACGGACGGCCACGGACGTCCTGTGTGTGCTGACGGACACACACGGACGTCCGTGTGTGTACTGAACAGACAGCCCACGTGGGCCAAAATCACCCACGGACAGCCAAAATCACCCGAGAAGCCAAAATGCAAAAATTAATATTTTTGAAGAAAGTTTTCTGAAAGGAAACATCAAAAATATGTCAACAAAGAGTTTAGGATGTCAGTGTTGATCAAAGTTGCTGTAGACATCCGTTTAGACCAAAACTCCGACCTTTGTAGCATGCAAAAGACATGGTTAGAAGCAAAAGAAATTTATGAAAATTTACCAGAAAATAGCTTTAACCATCCTTATGAAGCATGCAAAAAATCAGATTCAAATTCGAAGTATTTTTTTTTTTACATTAAAAATACCCCGGAACACAACCAATGTCTACTGGTGACAGACTGAAAAAAAGCGTTTTGTATATATAAGGGGTAGGCACTCTCTTGAGCCTCCTACCCCCCAGTACCCGAACGGTTCGGGTACGTAGTGTTGGACTGTTCGGTCCAACACTATCGAGGGCTGGGTTGAGGTCGATGGCCGGATTGTCCCCGGTGAATTTTCCGGGAACTTTTCCGGCGAATTTTCCGTGGACCGTTTTGCCCCTAACTTCAAATTTTCGCGCTTGCATGGTCTTGGCCTGGTTTCATCCGTCTTCCAGTTGCTTTTTGATTACATCTCAAGAGTGGTTGGAAAGATTGATGTTAGCGGGGCAATGAACATTCGGCGTATGAGTGGTGATTGGATAGCTAGTGTTGTAGGCTCTGTGCTCGCGCACCCAACTACAGACCAACTATCCTCCTCAGTTTCTTCACTAGCATAGTTTTATGCTTGTTGAACTGATCCGGGCCTGTGTTGCGTACCTATCTGGAAGGAATTGTTAGGCTTTGCTTAAAATGTTTGTTTGCGGCATCTCCTTCGGTGGGGAAGTCGTGAACACATAAGCCGGCACTTGTGATCCTTGCGTCTTTGCATAGTTTATGCATTGTTCGCAAAGGTGAATAAGCTGTTTGCTGAGATCTCGGTTGCGGAATATTTATGGCGGTGACCCGAAGAAATTCTGTCCCGCTAAGCACGTTTGTCTCCGGACAAAAGATGACGGTCAAGTCTGCGTCTGTTCCCACTTTCCATGTGTTTGCGGGAATATGACGTGGTCTTGTCCTGATTTATGAATGCTACCTGGTTGATCCTGCCAGTAGTCATATGCTTGTCTCAAAGATTAAGCCATGCATGTGTAAGTATGAACGAATTCAGACTGTGAAACTGCGAATGGCTCATTAAATCAGTTATAGTTTGTTTGATGGTAACTACTACTACTACTCGATAACCGTAGTAATTCTAGAGCTAATACGTGCAAACAAACCCCGACTTCTGGAAGGGATGCATTTATTAGATAAAAGGTCGACGCGGGCTCTGCCCGTTGCTCTGATGATTCATGATAACTCGACGGATCGCATGGCCTTAGTGCTGGCGACGCATCATTCAAATTTCTGCCCTATCAACTTTCGATGGTAGGATAGTGGCCTACCATGGTGGTAACTGCGGGTGACAGGAAATTAGGTTCGATTCCGAGAGGGAGCCTGAGAAACGCTACCACATCCAAGGA
>NW_026016783.1:0-78961 GCF_020379485.1 Brassica napus | reverse complement strand
TTCATTATTTATTATGCAAAATATTGTGCGTCATTAATATGAAAAATAAATCAACTGTATATATAGGGGACACCAAAGTTTTAAATACAAACATTCTCTTTTCATTCTTAAAGTATTATCACAAATCTCTCCTCTCATACTATTAATGTATTACGACGATGCTGCTTGTGTGCTAAGAAAAATGTTGTTTAGACGCAAAGGCTCTCATCTTTCATCGACTCTGCCACCCCCTTTGCCTTGAAAGTTCAATAAAACTGTACAGCCTAATAAAGGACTAACCCGCCAAGGCAATGGGCACTCAGAAGAGCTACGTTGTGTCATTGCTGTTATTCGACAGTGTATTTTCTTAGCATATAAATCACATTTACCTCCTCTATACTTCTATCTGTTAAAATTTTGTTATTACATGACAGTGGCGATCGAACTCCAAAACAGAAGGTGAAACTAAATGTTACAGAGGAGAAACTGTTAAACCTGATGCTGAAGTACAATGGTGGAAAGCCAAGAGCTGAGGTGCGAGAGGCTCCAGCTTTTCTGTCATCCATCTTTTATCAGAGCCTTTATTCACTTTATATATTTTTCTTCTTTTTGTAGACAAAACTAAAAAGTGCAGTCCAGTTGCACGACCTATTAGATGCAACAAGAATGTTAGTTCCCCGTACAAAGTAGAATCCTGAATTCAACTCTTTGTGTCTTGTCTCCAAAAAGCATGTATGGTCTATCTTTTCCATGTGTTGAATACTGGTAACGACAATATGGTCTTCCTTTTTTTATATGTAGACCAGGTCGTGATCCAGAAGACCGTGAACATGCTGAGAAGCTTCGCCAAGTTAAAGTAGTTCTTGAAGAGGTTCTTTAGTACTTTTTTTTTGTTGAATATAGTCCGGGAAAAGTATTACATAGTATCATTTAGTAATACTATCTTATATCATTTTTTTTTGTTGAATATACTATCTTATAAGTAAGCTAGCATTATGCATTTTTTATTTAATTCATGAGGTCATTTTCTCACAGCAGAGAACCTTTTGGAATGGCGCAGAGAGAAAATTTCTCATGAATATACAGGAAGGTTCAACTGAAGCCGCTGAAGTGGGATGGTGAAGGCGAAGAAGAAAGAAACTGTAGAGGCCCTTATGATTCTTAAATACGGCGGTGTTCTAACTCACGCTGGTAGAAACATGTGTTTACATACTCTACCATTTAATTTGTCATTATTATATATATATATGTTTTCCAAATATGGAAGAATTGTTTAACTTATTGATGTTTGCTTAATCTGCATGCAGGCAGAAGATCTTGGTAGATTCTTCCGATACAATATGTATCCAGGTAAGGCCTCCTGATCTGTTACTTTTATTTTGGAGTATTTCACCGATGAAGTGGCCTTAAATTACAAGCTTTTTTTAGGTGAAGGGACTGGTTTGCTTCGTCTCCATAGTACATACCGTCATGACCTTAAAATTTACAACTCTGACGAGGGACGTGTTGAGGTACGTACACCTTTTACATTGATACAACTGAAGATAATAAAGCATATGAATAAAAAAAAAAAATAATGTTTGAACTGGTTTGCATATGTTGACCAGATGTCTGCAGCTGCTTTTGCTAAAAGCTGCTTGACCTAGAAGGACAGCTGACGCCAATCCTGGTTTTTCCTTCTTAATATTATATTGCTGGTGCTTAATTTGCAATGTCATCATGTGTTATTAATAATGTATTTTTATCTTTCTTGCTTCTCAAGGTTTTTTGGTTAGCAAGGACCTTCCATGTTGGATGGTCTTGGTACTGCCATCATTGAAATGGAAGCTGCCAAGGTTTGTCCCATGACTTGAGTCATTTTTTGAAGTGTGTGTATCAGTCAATCAACAAGATTGATTTCATTATAATTAGACTATATATGCAGGCTAGATTGAATGAGATTGTAACGTCTGGCAAAAAAATTATCAATGAATTACTACTATTTATTATTATAGTCCATAGTAGTAATTATCAAATCAAATACGCAAAAGGCAAAACAAAAAGAGAGAGGCATAACATAAAATAAGTTAACATATTAAATTGTAAATAAGCCAAAATATTTCAAAGCAGTCAAACAACTTATAAAATTAATAATCGTGGTCAACTTACCAACATGGTGCATATATGTCAAATGGACAAATCTACGTTTAAGTAACCCAACCTGTAAGGGATTAAGATTTTTTTTGTGAATCTCGTGGACTGATCTATCGCAGATTGGGGTTCATAGGTGAAGTTTCAAGAAATTGTTATAATTTGATTGGTCGATTGTTTTTAATTTTTATTTATTTAATTTAGATCTAAAAATTTAAGATAAGCCTAAAATTATTTAACATCACTTGCCATATAATCTAACGAATATTACAAATAACAATTTATGGAAACTAATTCTCGAAATTATAGAAAGATTAATAATGTTTTATTTATTACTTTTAATATTTATAAACTATAAAATATAATGAACGAAATTTTATATAAGATAATTATAATATTTTTATACTCTACTTGATGAATTGTGTTCGGATATAATTATATAATAACTATTTTAAATATTACAAAATCCAAAAATGTTTATTAATATTATTTTAAATTATTTATCGTTGTTTAAAGAATAAATTTATCATAATTTTAAAATAATGTATAAAATGCTTACAAAATGCATGGCAAAGTTGTACTTTCAAGAGTTAAGTCGAGATCTTAATTAAAAACCCTAATAACTGGTAAAGAAGGGAAGCCGCAGACAAAAACATTGTATGTTGTCTACAAACAAGTTTTTCAGAATATTCCGTAGTCACGGTACGTAATTTTAATCTACTTTTTTCAAATACAAATTTTAAAATATATAAATTGTTACAATTATTTATTTTTTTATTTGCCAGATGGGTTGTGATGAGTTAGGAGACTGATGACAGTATGTCAATTTAATAATATTTCATGTTCAATAAAATTTAGAAAATTATAAATCTATCAAATAATGTTAACCCGTCAAATTGCTTACAAAATTTATTTAATTTTTTACAGGTTTCTAATTGAATTTGCTTTCTTTATCGAGAAATGTACTTCATAATTTATATTATTTATGGATAATATTTTGATTTTTATTATATTTTCTTTTAATATGTCTACATAAATGTTTGTTTATTATTTATGGAAAAATAATATTATTCACCTAAAATAAAGAATTACGACACATGTACAATATAATTCTAATTAATGATAATATAAAATCTGTTACTTCTAAAACTATACACTATTTATTCCATTTTTTGAATGAAAGTATTTTCTTAAACACACAAAATAATTTGTGACGTTGCAATTATACATACACACAATATCTGCCTCTTCATACTGACGTTACTGTGTTCCTTCTCGTCCATCTCAAATATTGACTACCAGCTTTTTTCCATGGCTGATGAATTCTCCCAAAGACAGTAGTATTATGTTGTAAAATCTGTTAATTTTAAAAACTATATAATATTTATTTAATATTTTAAATTTTCTTATGTCCACACAAGGTGCGGACCGGTCACCTAGTATATATATATATATATATATATATGCATGTTGCGAATTGGAATGTGTATTCTTTCTTTTTTGGACTAAGAAAGTGTCTCTTTCTTTAAGTTGAATTCTTTAAAAAAAAAAAAAAAAACCTCACTAGTTTTACTTCAACTTTTTTAGTAAAGCAATCGGTGTTAAAATAAAAATTAAGATACATTCCCAAAAACATTTTTGATATGTACAGAAAAATTTCAATTCTTGAGAGATTCCCTAGTTGTATGATCAAATTCATGACTCATGAAGAAGTAAGTATATTATAAAAGATTGAACTCCCCTCCCCCACTCACAAATACAAGATCTTCTGCACTACCAAAAAGGGTTGGTTCCCACCGGTCAGATTTACAAAAAGTAGTATCGTACGAAAAATATTTGTAATCATTATATACATTCCTAATATGTTTTCGTATTATTTTTATTTGCCTTCCGAAACCAGTATATGATATAAATGTTTTCTCTGACCGTAGTAATCACTCCAAAGATTTGAGTACATGCAATACACTTAGCTATTTTGTCTAGACTTGTATATGACTGATTTTCTGTATGCATAAGTGTGTATTCTCTTGGTGATTGTACTTGTGACGTTGGATAGTCATTTTGCTTTTCTTGTTTTTTTTGGTAAAAAAAATATTATTGCTTAAACTGTATATGGCCAATACAAAAGATTAATAAGCCATAGAGGCGGTACATCATAAGCTATAGAAGATAAAGACACAACATGTATTTTCTTCGACAAAAGATATGCCGCTCGATTACATTACCGGTTTGACATACCGAGAGAAAATTGAGGGAGCAAAGATATCCAATGTTTAATATCGAACACAGGGCCGTGCCTGACTTTTTTAGGTTAGAAGCATATAAATTTTTTTTGGCCCCTTAATTTGTTTTAATATAAAATATTTAACCTAAATTTAACCTAAAATAACAGATCAAAACAAAGATAATACAAAAACAGTGTTAAGCTTACTCGAATCCGTGACCTGATCACGCTCATAACAACTACACAACCACTGAACCAATGACAATTTTATAAAAATTAGCCCCCAAAATAATACTTAGTCTATCCGGCCCCAAAACCAATGCTTGATTTGCTTTGTATCAGGCACGGCCCTGATCGAACACCATATAATTTCCAATTTCCACATTCGCTTCATCTTGGTTTTCTTACATGGGTCTAGAAATAAATAAAATATTGGAATTGGTAAGGTAAAAAATAAAAGACAAATAAAATCCATATAAAGGAAACAAGCCGTCGAGTTTCTTGAAATTCTCTGCTAAACAGAAATATGTTTATTAGAGTTCTTTATGTAGTTTTAGATGTTTAAAACATATGAAAACGTGTATTGTCAATAGGGAAATTAATTCGAACAATTACTCGATTCTTTTATATACGAAAATGATGATAATCAATCCAAACGGACTATTCCTTCATTCTACCGTAAGTTCTAAAAGACAATCACATGTAAAATGTCTGAGTCGAGGCTTTATCACAAAAGTTTGAAATGTTTAACTGGTTGAATGAATATCACTTGAAAATTCTCAAAATTTTATATCGACACTTGTTGTCCTTTATTCTGTTTATCAAGTTTTAAATATTAATGTGACCGACAACGCCGTCATGCTTGTAAGAAAATACTATTAAATATAAATTAAAGCCATATTTTTGTATATAAAAACGAACTAGAGGAAAAGTTAGTTCGTCAAATAGCAAGGAGTATCAAGTCAAAGGCTCCATCGCCATCAACTCAACCACTAACTTTTCCCTACCACTCATTCTGTCTTTGTCGTTCATTATAATTCCTTCGCCAAAAAGGTTTTTCATCATAAGAGTTTTAAAAAAAATCTTAAGTGTCCTAATTATCAAATAAGTATTAACCAAATTTTAGATTCAACCATTTTTAATGGGGGTTTTCAACCTCAATCTCTGAAATGTATCAGTATATGTATATAAAAATATTTATATTTTGTTATGAATCACTACAAGAAAACATCGGCGTACTGAGGGAAAAATCGTCGGTATGTCGTCGGAATAACGCTATTACGAGGACATACCGACGAAAAAAGTCCTCGAAAATATCTCTTCGGAAATTCATATTTCCTCGGAATTCCGTCGAGGAAACTAAATTCCGAGGAAACTCCGAGGACACCAAGTTCGTCGGAAGGTTCCTCGGAATATACCGAGGGACACCTTCCTCGGAATATTTCGATGGAATTCCGATGGTCCAATCCTCGGAAGTTTCGACGAAATATTCCTCGGAATGTTTATCGGGAAATTCCGAGGAACCTGGCCCTCGGAAAATTCCGAGGAACATCTTTCCCTCGAAAAATTCCGAGGAACTTCTGTCCCTCGAAAAATTCCGAGGAACTTCCTTCCCTCGGAAAATTCCGAGGAACTTATGTCCCTCGAAAAATTCCGAGGAACTTATTTCCCTCGGAATTTCGGAAAAAATTAATTTTTTAAAAAAAATTATTTTTTTTTTTTTAAATTAAAATTTTTGAAATTTAAATTCAAAAATTTAAAATTAAAATTAAAATTGAAAACATAGTAGATAATATTCAAAGTTAAATAAAATATTCCAAGTTTTTGGTAAAAAAAAAAAACTACGGGTCTTGAATGTTCGGGAACACCTCGTTCGAGTACATCCTCCTCATCATCTCCATCATCTGCACGTTCAGCCTCTTCTGTATCTCATAGCCCGCCTGTTGAGCTGCCATCTGGGTCTCCAACGCAGATATCCGATCATCCTTGTCCTTCAGCTGAGCCGTAAGAACTTCTGGATCAACATATGGCGGTGGTGCAGAAGAAGGAGCAGCCGACCGGGAGTGACGACCCAAACCGACCAAACGTCCATTCTTCTTTGGAACCGACTGAAATATAAATAACCAAATTTAAATAATATAAATTGATGATAAAATAAAAATCAAGAAATAAATAAATTGAACTTTAAAAAAAAAAAGAACTTACCGATTCAACGATTTCGTTGATTCGAACCCGGGACAAGTTGGTCGAAGCCCTCGAATCGTCATCATCGGTTTGAAGCTGAGACACTTCGTCATACACCTAATTTGGACCAGGTCGACCACGTCCCTCACAAGACCATCATCAATCTGGCCGGTCTTTTTGTTGGTATACGCCCTTTTCATTAGGGCGAGATCATCAACCAGCTCGCCCTCATTTTCTTCCGCCTTGAAAAAAAATAAATTAAACAAACATTAGAAATTTGAAGAAATGCACAAAAAATAAAATTCTGAAACTTAAATAATTGAAGAAAAAGCGGTTGAACTTACCATGCGATCCCCCAGAGTGGCAATAGATTGAGCACCCAAATTATGTTTGTAGATGCCCTTCCCTTTACGGCCGCTCCTGCGGTTGTTGGAGTTGGTGAAAGAAGTTTCTTTCGTCTCTTCCTTATCCCAATGCGCACACAACTCCTTCCAGACCGTGTCGTTCATCGACCTTGGGACCTCTTAATTTAAAAAAAAAATAGTTTAATAATTTAAAAAATAGTTTAATAAATTGAAAATTGTTAATAAATTAAAAACTACCTTGTTTGCTTCCCACTTCTTCTTCCACTCGTACATCTGCTTCCCATAGTTGTCCGTAACTTTATGGATAAAATGGTGATAGATAGAGAGCGTATCATCGGAATTCCAGTTGAATTCTTGCTGAAATAGTTTAAAAATAGTTTTTAAGCACAAAAATATAAATAGTTTAATAATTACAAAAAAAAGTTTTAATAAATAAAAAATAGTTTAATAAATATATAAAATAGTTTAATAATTACAAAAAAAGTTTTAATAAATAAAAAATAGTTTAATAATTAAAAAAATATTTTTAATAATATTTAAAATGTTTAATAAATATAGAAAATAGTTTAATAATTACAAAAAAATAGTTTTAATAAATAAAAAATATAAGTAAAAATTTTGAATACTTACCGCAAACTGACGAAACCACAGATGCTGCTTCTCGAGAGGGAAGTCAGTGAAAGTCGGATGTCCCTTGTCGAGGGCCGAGTACATCATACGGTTGATCAATGCGCTGATTCCGTTCCCGGATCGGTTGAACCTAATAAAAAGAACAAATTATTAATAATGAATCAAATTTTAAGGAAAAAAATAAAAGTTTAATTACCGTGTTTGACCATGTCCATGTGGATACTCAGTGAGATAGGGAAGATGGTCACGACCGGGCTATCGAACCAACTGCACAACACTCATCACTCCCGGAGGAGCAGGAGCGGGTGCAGCAGCGGAAGCGGGAGCAGCAGGAGCGGGTAATGGAGAGGGAGATGTATGGTAGGAGCTGTGGGGCGAAACGGAATCCTGAACATGGCTGGACGAACCCCGAGACTGGCTCCCCATACCACCCCGGCTACGACGCTGGCGAGGCCTGGTCTGATCATCATTAGACCTGTAAATTAAAAAAAACAAATTTAAAAATTAGTTCTAATAATTTTAATTAAAAAACAGTTTAAATAAAAAATAGTTAAAAAAATAGTTTTTAATCACAAAAATATAAATAGTTTAATAATTAACAAAAGAAGTTTTAATAAATAAAAAATAGTTTAAAATTAAAAAAATAGTTTTAATAAATCCCAAAAACAGTTTAATAATTACAAAAAATAGTTTTAAAAATATTTAAAATGTTTAATAATTACAAAAAATAGTTTAAATAATATTAAAAATGTTTAATAAATATAGAAATTTATATTTTATATATAAAATACATAAAACGTTTTATAACCACAAAAAATGATTTTAAATATTAAATATATGATTTTAATCACAAAAAAAGTTTTATAGATTTTAAAAATGTTTAATAAATATATAAATGATTTTAAAATGCAAAAAATAGATTTTATATACAAAAAACGTTTTCAATATATATATATAATTACAAATTCGATTTTTATAACCACAAAATTAATAAAAACCAAAAAAAAAAATCCAAATCAAGTGAAATACATAATCAAACTCGATTTTACACAATCCTACCATTCAACCTAACAAAAATCTATAAATCTCATTCCAAATTCATCAAATCTACTTAAAAACCATACAAATCTACCCTAAGAGAGTAGGATAGGGTTCATACATGATTATGGGAGAGGATTAGGGCAGATTCGCCGGAAATCGCGAGAGAGAAGGGTGGAGTCGCCGGAAATCGCGAGAGGGAGAGAGAGTTCGGCGCAGAGAGGAAGAGAGAAATGGGGAAGAAGATCTGGTTCGACCTAATAAAATGACGCGTCCGACGGAAACTATCCGTCGGATTTTCGTCGGAAATATTTTACATTTCCGTCGGAATTTCCTCGGAAATCATTAATTCAATTTTCGCGAAATATTTGGCGGCTTGGTTTACCCGGTTAAATGAAAATATTCCGAGGAACCAGGTTTCCTCGGAATACCCTCGGTAATTACCGAGGAAATTTTGAGGAACCAGGGTTTGGGGTTTCAAAACATCGATTATTTTCGTCGTATTTCATTTCTTATACAATTATAATGCATACCATTGAGGATTCTTTGTATAGATGATCATAAACCATGAAATAACAAAATTTCAAAAATAATTGTAAGTATTCCCTTTACCGTTTATTAAAGTGTATAAGTGTTTCTCTTATGTTGTGTGGTTTTCGTTCATGCAATCGTAAAAGTGTTTGTTATTGGGTAAAACACCAAAGTTTGACTTCATAATCTGGTTAAGACACTTAATGAAAGTTATATACGTGTTATTCAATCCGTAAAACGTTGTTTTCGGTTTAAAATCCCTAGTTCCTCGGAATTTCCTCGGAATTTTCCGAGGGAATTCCGAGGAAAACCCTATCTTCGTCGGAATTTCCTCAGAAAATTCCTAGGAAATTCCGAGGAAAAGGTATGTATAATCAAATCCCTAAATCGACAAGATCTATTCCGAGGAAATTCCGAGGAAAACCTATATGCCCTCAGAATTTTCTCAGTATTTATATTTTTTTTTTAAAAAAAAAAAGGTCGACGCTAGTCTGTTTCCGAGTCGTCATCACCAGATGAATCTGGATCTTGGTGAAACTCTCCAATCACTGGTTCATCCTCTACGTGAACGGCGGCTTCCTCTCCGAAGTCGGTTAAATCGACTACAAGGCCAACTCCACCTAAATCTTCTGCTGCACTTAAGTTGCCGGATGTGCTTGGTTGTAGTGGGTCTTCCAGCTCAGAACTTCCCTGAACTCGGCCTCTCGGGTTGAGTCTTGTAACAGTAACTCATGGATCATATGCTGGAAAATACCATATGCTGAAAAATCACTTATTGTCCATCCAGATAACATACGTTGTCCATCCAAATAACATACCATATACTGGAAAATCACTTATTGTCCACATTAGTACTGCCCGCATTTGAAAGTTTTCTTTATACGAAACATCGTATGTTTCAGCACCTTGAGCCCATAGTTGTTGCAACTCATATATTAGTGGCTGAAGAAACACATCAAGTGATCTCTTAGGATGCTCTGGTCCGGGAACGAGAATCGAGAGAAACAAAAACTCTCGTCGCAAGCACAAGTTTGGGGGTAGGTTGTATGGTGTAAGAATGATTGGCCATAGAGAATACTGTCTTCCACTCTTGCCAAACGGGCTGAAACCATCAGTACATAATCCAAGGTAGACATTTCTTCTCTCATACGCAAAGTCGGGATACTTTGATTGGAAATGCTTCCACGCTTTTGCATCTGAAGGATGTCTGATCTCACCATCTGTTGAGTGCTCCGCATGCCATCTCATTGGTTGCGCTGTGCGTTCAGACAGATACAACCTCTGCAACCTTTATGTCAAAGGCAAATACCACATCCTTTTATATGGCATTGGAACTCTTCCACTCGTATCTTTATAACGAGGCTTCCCACAAAATTTGCATGAAACCCGCTGTTCATCCGCCCTCCAATAAATCATGCAGTTGTCTCTGCATACATCTATTACCTGATACGATAAACCAAGATCAGCTACGAGTTTCTGAACCTCGTAGTATGAGCCAGGAGCTACATTATCTTCGGGTAGAATACTTTTTACATAATCAGCAATCGCATCCACACAGTCTTCAGCCAAATTATAATCCGTCTTAATGCCCATCAATCTTGTAGCATATGATAAAGCTGAATGACCATCTCTGCAACCTTCGTACAATGGTTGCTTTCCAGCATCCAACATATCATAAAATCTCCTAGCTTCGGCATTGGGTAAATCTTCCCCTCTAAAATGATCATTTACCATCTGCTCAGTACCTACACCATAATGTACATCCGTTCTAATTGGTTCTTCTAATCTAACCGCTGGCTGAGGTTCCCTAGTACTACCATGTTCATAATCAGTTTCCCCATGATGATACCAAATTTTGTAACTTCGTGTAAACCCACTCAAATATAGATGAGTCCAAACATCCCACTCTTTAATAACCTTTTTATTTTTACAATTAGAGCAAGGACATCTTAACATACATGTTTTTGCTTCCGGTTGTCGGTGAACTAACCCCATGAATTCGGTTATACCTCGTTGGTATTCTTCCGTAAGCAATCTCGTGTTCGGATCCAAATGAGGTCGATCGATCCAAGAACGAAAATAATTTGAAGAAGACATGTTTTTTATGAATCAAATTCGTGTGTAAAGAGAGTGAGAGGGAGGATGAAGATATGGAGTGAATGAAGAGGAACAGGGGTGCTTGTATTTATAGTTGAAATCCTGCCGACAGACCGAGGAAATTCCGACGGAATTCCGATGCCAACGGCTAGTTCGTCGGAATTTCCTCGGAATTTTTAAAATCCCCCCAACGGCTCTCCAACGGCTCTCTAACGTCTATAATATTTCCTCGGAATTCATCGATTTTTTCCAAGGAATACAATTTTCCTCGGTATTCCATAAAAATATTCCGACGGAATGATATTTCCTCGGAATTCTGTCGGTATATTCCGAGGAAATTCCGAGGAAACCAATTTTGTGTTTCCTCGGAATATCCTCAGAAATTCCTCGGTATTTTCTGAGGATTTCATTTTCCGTCGGAACGTCCGTCAGAATACCGATGTTTTCTTGTAGTGAATGTTTCAAAATAAATCTACGTCAAAGTATTTCACTGAAGGAACATTACAAAATTTTCAAGTGATATTAACTGATTGAACCAATTTCACTTGAAAATTTTATATTGACACTTGTTGTAATTGTGCTATACATTTGGTAGTGGGAATATCCCATATTTTTGAATATTCGTACTACTATGCCCTAAAAGCCACTGGCCTAAAAGTATGTGTGCAGCCATATGATGACATGTTAAAAAGTGAGAAGGTTGTTTTTTATTAATTATTTGGTTGGTTCCCAGACGCAGGGAAGTCCTTCGAGAGGCCTACCACAGTCTCCTACCACTTGACTTTTCTTTTACTTTCAATATATTTTGCACAGGAACCTGTATTCTTTATGCGATAAATCATTTGCCATATTTATTTATTTTTTTGACAGAGGTGCCACAATTACTTTTTGAGGAAGTGATAAAAGAGTTGACAAAAAAAGAGAGGAAGTGATAAAAGCCAAAAGGCTGGGAGGTAGAAGTGCAATTTGCTATTGTTTCATAACGATGACAAAAAGTAGAGTAATTAACATTACAATCTCAACCTCAACCTCAAAGTTATAACTTATAACTTTATTATGATGAATAAATAATTAAACACCAACTTACCAAGAGATGTCTTTATTTATAATATAAGTTCAAAGTAAACATTTAGTTATTTGTAAACCCTCAGTTCACCGCAGCACCATTGCCGTTGCTTTATCACCATATAACACATACTATAAGCAGATCTGACTATAAGAACATCATATAGAGAAAAAAATTTACGAAAACGAATCTCACCACAGTTTGTAAGGTCTTTTTGTATGGTATTTTTGCATGTGAGGCCTTGCTGATTCTTTGACATTTTAGCATCCAGAGTTAAAAAGAGTTAATTATATTTTATAAATTATATATATATATATATATATTGATTTTTAGGGTGATTCAAATATATGTTTTCAATTTATCAAAAAATATATATCTTTTTAAAGTATTCTGGCATACAAAATATATATGTCTTTTAAAGGTTTTTTGACGCATACAAAATACGTATAGTGGCTATTGTTTTATTTATTACTCATTCTGTTTCGAATTATTTGTCGTTCTAGAGAAAAAAATTCGTCACAAAACAAGTATGTTTTAAAGTTCGCAAAACTTATTAATCTTAATCTCCTATCAATTTTTTTTTATTGGTTGAAATATGATTAGGTGTATAGGTAATGATGTTTTCTATTAGAAATATACGAAATTAAATATTTTCTTAATTTGTGTGCAATTACCTAAAACGACAATTAAATCGAAATTGATGAAGTAGTTAGTAATAATTCAAATTACAACTCTACAATATTTCTATAGATATCTGTTTTGGAATTAATAAAACAAGTTCATTATTATATCAAATTTTATAGATTTTTAAGTAGATAGTTTTAGCAATGTTTAAAAGTCATAAACGTTGTATCTGTGTTTTAAAACTTCAAATATTTATATAAAACCTTAAACTAATAACCAGTTCTTATGATTAATTATTGTGGCCAATATTTAACAATGTGTATATGTTGTAGTTTCCGAATGATTGCTTATATACGCATGATGAGGTATCATCTGTACTCAACCTCGACTGGAAAAGAAAACCTAAACCATTTGTATTCCAAGAAGTAAATTGAAGATTTTTTTTCATCGAACATCGTTACGTACGTATTATAAGTGGAACTGCATGCACATGATTAAAAGACAATAGTAAATCATACGTTTACAAATCACAAGTACACATATACACATGCATATGTGGATTAACCATTGCATAGAAATGTTTAGTTTAGTTGTGCGATAAACTATGGCCAATCCCAGGGCTATGACCAGGTGTTGTAGGCCTGAAATCTTCTGCATATTTACCTTCCGGTGGTGGCGACGGAGGTGGCTGCGAGAGCTGGACCGCCTTTTCATCAACTATCAGATCGTTGTTCATAGCCTTCATCGTCTTGCTATCATCATGACCAACATTCATCTTATCATCAACTTTCATGTTTCTTAGGGTTCGTCCATGGACGCAATTAAACCCATTAAAAAGCACCATCATTAAAACAACGCAAACGAACAATGTTTTCTTTTGACCCATAGAAGACTCCACTGGAGAAAAAAATGGGAGATGGAAAAGAAAACAGAAAAAGAGAGAGATATGAGAGGTTGTGTGAAGTAATACTTGCTTCTATGGGGGCATTTATATAGAGATTGTGTACGTGCTTAATTGTTGAAAATAAACTATTGAATTATAAAGTCGATATATTTTGTTTATTAGAAAAGTTACAAAGTAGGTCGCATGCTAGTGATATTCTTTCAAAATAAAATGATTGCAAGAAAAACAAGCAGTTCACTGAATCGAAAATTTAAGCTACCTAAATAATGTCAATTATAGAAAAAGACATCGCCGAAGCATAATAGCTCTACAACCATTAAAGTTCGTCCGACTCCGAATCAAGACACTAGCGGTCAGGAGGCTATTCACTCTTTAGTCTCTTAATTACAGTATCTGTACAAATTAATAATATTATAATCATCATAGTACTTTATTTATAAATGTATTAATTTTAAACGATTTAATTAATTGGTAGATTTTATATTATTAGATATTTTTAAACAAATATTCATTTTATAATTTTTTATATTGATTAATTATTTAAAATTAATTTTTATTTATATTAGAATAATTAGTGTTTTGGTCAGGGCCGGTTGGTATATCGAAATTATATATATATATATATATATTAGTGTTTAGAATAAATAATATTAGAACACTTTGAAATGATAACAACTAAAGATATATTTTATTTGTACAAACATTTTTTGTTAAAACTTATTTTTCTTTGTTCACCACTGTATCTACCGTAAAGTACTGTACATTCACACATACACTAAATGCAGAAGAAGAAAAAAACAATAATAACTCATCCAAATAAACTAAAAGAACTTCGGCTCTAATCCGTTTAGTTCGGTTTTGGTTTAACCAAAGAGTTGTTGAATTACAGCCTCACCGTTTCCATTGTATTGTGATAAAAGTTACTTGCATCAGACCTCGGCAGAGCCAAAAAATCCTAATACTTCGGTTCTGTTTTCTTTATATCGGTTCTGTGTAGAATCCATCCTTGCTGCGGGTGGGCATCGGTGGGTGGTTTTTTCCTTACCGGAGAAGAAGCAGCAATGTCATCAACGTCGTGATTTAAAATAAAAAGAAATCTAACCCACAAAGGCTATGTCACGTGACATAGGGGTGGGGTTCGAATAGATACACATTCAGATTCGGATCGGATATTTCTACATAGAGGTATAGAAATCGTTAGGATATTTCTACATTTCGGATCGGGTTTGGTTAGGGCATCTCCATCCCCACTTCATAATTTACTCCGAAAATAGAGTGGAAAATGGAGTATAAACAAAAAATAAAAAATCTCTCCATTTATGGAGTAATCACTTTTTTGTTTCTTCACTATTCTATTTTCCACTTCATTTTGCAGTAAATTATGGAGTGGGGATGGAAATGCTCTTATTTTGGGTCAGTTTCGAATATTTAGATTTTTAAAAAAAAATTAAATTTTTCACTGTCTAAGTTTTTTGTATTTGAAATATATACTTTTTAACTTAACTAGTTTTCTAATTTTTAATAGATTAAATTATTAATAGGTTTAAAGATAAAACTTTAAATCATAAAAATGCTAATTTAGTTGTTGTTTTAAAATTTTGGATGTAACTTTTATTAATATAAAAAACAAGAGTTTAATTTATATTTTAAGTGAGTAGCAAATGATTTTGCCCATAATTATATGTATTATCTGATTTTGATCCAAGTACATCATTAATATAAATATTTTGAATAAAATTAAAAAAGTAAACTAGAAATGTAAAATTAAATATTCATATATTCGGTTATCTTCGTATATTCATTCGAATTCGGATATTTCCCGTTCAAGTTTAGATATCTAATCTCTCCTAGTTTAATACCCATTCAAGTATTTTACTATTTGGTTCAAATTGCTCACCCGTAACGTGACATTTGAGTGATTGACATTTACATAACCGCCGGTAAAAATGTATACAGTAGATTCATTGTTTTACTTGGGTTTAAAACGCTTATCAGTTTATAAAATAAAACCAAGATTTGTCTAGGGATGTCAAAATGGGTCATGATCTATGGGTTGACTCAACCCAAGTTGATCCATTAACCCAAATGAACTGATTATTTTTGATTCAATAGGTTAATGGGTTAATAGGTTAATGGGTTAACAAGTTAATGGATTTATTGGGTTGGGTCAACTCTGACCTATTTGGTTTTCAAATAAAAAAAACATGAGTAAACCACCCAATTCTAAGGTTTGATAGAATTGGGAAATCATAAGTTTCTCTAAAGTTCAATCATTTATTCGGTAAAATGCGTTTTCTGCTAAAATTCACAAAAATATGTTTCCCGCCAAACCCCTCCCCCCTCCCAAAATTCATTTTCCCGCCAAAACTGTAAAAGTCGTTTTCCTGCAAAACTACGTTTTCCCGCAAAAACGTGTTTCCTGCAAAAACACGTTTTACCCAAAAATATGTTTTTCTGCTAAAACCGCAAAAACACATTTTCCGCTAAAACTACGAAACGTGTTTTCCCGCCAAAACTGCAAAAACTCGTTTTCCTGCAAAAACGTGGTTTCCTGCCTAAATCGCAAAAAACGTGTTTTTCACCAAAACTACAAAAAAACGTTTTCTCATTTCGATCAACTTAGTCTTAACTTAAAAATAAATCATTATAAAGATGTTGGGTTGATGGATCAACCATTAACTCATCTAACCTATTTAATTCAATGGTTATGGAACAATTCAACACATCTAACTTATTTATATTAAATAGATTAGATTGATCCATGATCCATTAACAGTAAACCCATTTGGATTATGGATTGGGTTTATCCATTCTGACACCCTTAGATTTGTGTATGAATTGTGAAAGGCGTGTACATCTATTTATGAATTTTCATTACAGGCCAAACAAGATAAGAGGCGACTACACGTGTAGACATTCGGGTGGCATGCATGAGCCCCGCTCAGTTGAGAAGGATCAGTACGAGTGAGTTAATTACATATGCCATGGATAAACAAGTGTCCTAGTCTTACTGATATAACTCAGTGATGATGGTAACAAAAATAAAAATAAAAACCAAAATTACCGGGTCCAAAAACACAATAGAAAGCTTGAGCAAGAATCTACATAGCACAAGTTTGATTTTATTTATTATAAAATTAAATAGAAAAGCAAAACGAAAATTGTTTACGTCTGGTTCCTAACTTTCTCCTCCTCCTTGGCTTCGCTACCTTGAGTTGTGTCGTAATCTTCCCAAAATGAAAATACATACACAATCGTAAACAATCACCATCGATTAAGAGATATTTACTTGTATTGTACATATAATAAAGTGTTGTGTATGAAGAGGTCACACAGCTTGTTGCTACGACCTGGAACTCCTCCCCCCTCGATTCTGTTATTAGTAAGTTGAATGCGGTTCGACGAAGCATAATTCAATGGGCTAAGGAACAGCAGCAGCAAAACAACCTAGCTATTAAACGTAACCAAGAGGCGCTAGAGTCTGCTCTCTCAAGCTCTGCTCCTGATCCCATCCTGATCGAGACAATTAATGCTGAGTTACGTCAAGCTTACCAGGCCGAAGAACAGTTCTGGCATCAAAGGAGTCGAATTCAATGGCTCAAGCAAGGAGATAGGAATACGGGCTTCTTTCATGCAGCGACCAGAGCACGACGAACAATCAATACTATTCCGGTCTTAGAAGATGAACATGGAGGAGTAGTGTACGAGGAACATGAGATTGCCCGAGTGATCTCTACATACTTCACTCAGATTTTTACATCAAATGATAACAACTCCTTCACCCAGATTCACGGACTGCTCACTAGGAAGGTGACCCCGGAAATGAACTCTATGCTTACAGCAATACCGAGTGATTCGGAAATTAAGGAGGCAATGAAATCTATCAATGGAGGCAAGGCCCCGGGACCAGACGGGTTCTCCGCTACCTTCTACCAATCATACTGGCACATTGTGGGTCGGGATGTAACAAAAGATGTCAGGGAGTTCTTCACTTCGAACAGACTACACCCGCGGCAAAATGAAACACACGTCAGGCTTATTCCTAAAGTCACGGGCGCAAGATCAGTTGCTGAGTATCGCCCAATTGCTCTCTGAAATACTCACTACAAGATCATTGCAAAGATTCTTACCCGGAGACTTAAACCGCTGCTGCCTCTACTCATCTCCAATACGCAATCAGCCTTTGTAGCGGGACGAGCAATCTCGGACAACGTCCTCATCACCCATGAAACTCTACACTATCTAAAGACTTCGGAGGCGAAGAAACGATGTACCATGGCTGTTAAAACAGACATGAGCAAGGCGTATGATAGGATCGAGTGGAGTTTCATAAGGGAGGTGCTTGAGCTGCTCGGATTTGATGCAGTTTGGATCTCATGGATCATGAGTTGTATTGAGTCTGTATCCTATTCCTTCCTGATCAATGGAGCACCTCAAGGCTCTGTCCGACCATCACGAGGGCTCAGACAAGGCGACCCACTGTCACCCTACATATTTATATTATGTACCGAAGTCTTATCGGCCTTGTGTGCCAAGGGACAGGCAGATGGGTCTCTTACGGGAGTTAAGGTGTCTCGAAACAGCCCACCAGTCAACCACCTGCTCTTCGCTGATGACACTATGTTTTTCTGCAAATCTAAACCGTCTTGCGTCTCGGCTCTAATGAAAATTATATCTACCTACGAAGCAGTCTCGGGCCAGAAGATTAATCCGCAGAAATCAGCTATTACGTTTTCTGCAAAAACACCAGCCTGTGTCCGTGCTAGAGTCAAAGAAACCATGGCGATTTCTTTGGAGGGAGGGGTTGGTAAATATCTTGGCCTACCCGAGCAATTCGGGCGCAGAAAGAGAGACATCTTTGCATCTATCATGGACCGGATAAGGCAAAAAGCACACAGCTGGACGGCAAAGTTTCTCTCAGACGCAGGAAAACAGATTATGCTCAAGTCGGTCTTAGCTGCTATGCCATGTTATGCTATGTCGTGCTTTAAACTCCCGAGGTCGCTGTGTAATCAAATACAGTCGATACTTACTCGCTTTTGGTGGGATACAGTCCCCGAAAAGAGGAAGATGTGCTGGGTTTCTTGGGAGACAATGGCCTTACCCAAGTATGCTGGAGGTCTTGGGTTTAGAGACATCGAAACTTTCAACGACTCGCTGCTGGCCAAAATTGGATGGAGACTGATCAAAGACCCACAGTCACTGCTTGCTAGAGTCTTGATGGGTAAGTATTCTCGGAACTATTCCTTCTTGGATTGCCCTATTCCATCTACAGCTTCGCACGGTTGGAGAAGTATATTTGCGGGAAGAGAGATTCTGCGAAAAGGAGTTAGCTGGGCAGTGGGAGATGGTGAGACTATCCGGTTGTGGGACGATCCTTGGCTCTCCTTTGACGCTCCCTGCCAGCCAATGGGTCCCCCGAATTCGACTTCGCAATTCATGAAAGTCAAAGACCTTCAGTGCCCGCTCTCCAATCAGTGGGACTTGGAGAAAATCAGAAGCGTCCTTCCTCAGTATGAGGACTCTATTTTGAGGATAAAAACCAGCTCGACACAAGCCTCAGATACTTTGACTTGGCTTCCAGAGAAATCGGGTGAATACTCAACAAAAACAGGCTACGGATTGGGAATGACCTTTGATAAGGCTGTTATCGGCGCAAGCGACCCTGTTCACTGGTTAAGGGATATCTGGAACCTTAAAACAAGTCCCAAGTTAAAGGACTTTTTATGGAGAGTTATCAAGAGGGCGATACCTGTCAGTTCTAACCTGGAGAGACGAGGATTCCCGAGCTTCAACTGCAAAAAGTGTGGTATACACGAAGATGATCTACACGTTTTCCTCAAGTGCTCTCTTGCGGAGGAAGTATGGAGTCAAATCCCAACAACCCAACTACCCGTCAATACTATATCCTTCGTGGCGGAGCTGATCAAGAGTGGCGTGAATTACATTCCACTACCACCGACTGGGCTGAGTTTTCCACTATGGCCATGGGTAATGTGGAACTTATGGAAAGCAAGAAATAAGTTAGTTTTTGAAAACAGAGCCTTCACAGCCCAAGAGATAGTCCTTAAAAGCATTAAAGATGCTAAAGAATGGAGTGATGCTCAGGTAGGGAACAATGTGGAACCTCCTAGCAACACCTATCAAAATCTATCTAGGCCCCGCCCCATTTACCTTCCTCCGACGATCCAACCTGACATACTGATTTGTAAAGTTGACGCTGCTTGGAATGCAAACTCTGGAGAGTGTGGTATAGGGGGCATTTTCTCTGGCGATAGTACTCGGTCCCTTCACAATGTGTCCGAAGCTCACAGCCATGTTTCATCAGCTTTAATGGCGGAAGCCATTGCTGTCCATCGCGCGGTTTCACTTGCCGTTTATTCAAACGTCCGATCCCTAGCGGTTCTGTCGGATTCCCAATCTCTAATCAAACTCTTGAAGACGGGAGGGTCTCAACCTGAACTGTTCGGTATCATGTTTGATATCTATCACTTTGTTTCTCTCTTTGATGTAATATCCTTCGATTTCATCCCTAGGAGCCTTAACGCTGAAGCTGATTCTGTGGCAAAATCAGCCTTGGCTATGTTTGTAATGAACTCCTCTAGTGGGAGGTAAACCCAATTTGATTAATGCAATGTTTGTTTGTCAAAAAAAAAAAATAAAGTGTTGTGAAATTACCAGGGGGGTTCTCATGGACCTTATCATTGTTGTCCTTTTGGAAAGTTTGATTTCCTCCATAGGTTCCTCCAAACCCTTCTTCATCAGACCTCGTTGCGTACCCTTCTCCAAACGAATGCGACATGATCACGTCCCTGCTCCATTTTCATCAAAAGATAATGGAGCAAAAACATTAAAATAACTTCCAAACGCTATTACACATACAAAGTGGACAAGACAAACCCGGTTTTCTCGTTTGGATTTTCAGGCTTCTTATCCATCTTTTGCTGGTCAGAAGCGGTCGCAAAACTAAGTCCGGTAACGTTGTTGCCAGTTCTACACCGAGGTGACAAGAAAGAGACAGTTGTTGAAGATAGTGGTCGGATAGTCTTAAACACGTAGATCATTTCTCACCTTTCTGAGGTTTTTTTGAAGCCTTTGAATTTATAGAGAGGAAGTAGTTTCTACTTCTTACAAGAAGATTATAAGTTTAAAGAACTCTTTACGTAATAGTTAATACTAGGGGACTGACACGAGTAATGTACATTATGTACTACGTGGTGCATTTTGAATAAAGAAAGGTTATAAAAGGTGGAGTTAGTAAAAGTTCTTCAAAAAAAAAAAAAAATGGAGTTATCGAATTTTATCACGTCAGGGCTAAAGCCTAAGAGCATCTCCAACTCCACTCTATTTTTTATTCTAAAATAGAGTTTAGAGTAAGAAATGCTCTAATAGTATTCTATTTCTCACTCTATAATAGAGTGAAAAATAGGTTTACTCCAAATATAGAGTAATTTGTTTTTTTTTGTTCATCATTCTTTTTTCTACTTTAAAATAGAATAGCATAGGAGCAAATTCAAACTCTATTATAGAGTTACTCTATTTTAGAATAAAAAATAGAGTAAGCCATTGGAGATGGTCTAAAGCTTTAATTAAGCATCTCTGTTTCCCCTAGTACGACGGTGTCTTGCCAAGCTTTCGTCACGTGGAGCTCTGACGAAATGTGGCGGGTGAAGAAAGGAGTCGAGTAACGTGTTTGTCAGAGATGCCATACCACACGATGCGACGGTTTATATTTCAATGACAAATCCTATCTTACCAATTTGAGCCGCAAAGAAAAGTTAATAAAAACCCAAGCAAGCTGGTCTAGAGTTATTCGGCCTATCAGATTTTGCTACCGACCCAATCCAAAATAGTTCAGAGTGTTGATTTGAAAATCGTGGTCATTAAAAGTGAATCAGCCACAAAGCTTAAAACCCAGACTGATCTAGTCTTTGCTTGATCAGAGCCCTATTTTTATTGCTGTTTTCTTTTCTTCAGATGGACACAATTGGATCTCTAGTTTCCAGTCTAATTATTTATTAACATCCATCCAATCCACTAATCCAGAGTTAATAAGAAAATAATATTAAAAACTGCTTATATCACCAAGTGTAGTGTTCCAGGAAATGATTAAAAGAGAAATATATCAAACAAATAAAGTTTTCTTTTGTTTGTAATCACTTTATTACACACTTCAGGTGTCAAAATGTAAAAACCCATCATGAGCTTATCAACACTGTAACAAGTAGAAAACTATTTTTCTTTTGGTCTTCTTCTAATTCCATTTTCCTTCTCTCCTGATATTGTTATTAATTATTCTGATGACATAAAAAGTAATAAAGCATATGGGTGCTACTTTGCATGTGTGTGAGGGGAATCAATTAATAGACGCGAGCTTTGGGAGGGAAAGTGTCAATCGAGAGTGTCCATGTGAACAGGCCTATACTCCAACCTCACCTTCTCATCTTCCCAGTATCCCAATTGTTTGATCCAAAAATGGTATTTATGCTGGTAGTGTTTATTGAATCAATACAATAAAAGAATCTAAGAATAAAATTAGATTCTTGAGGTTTAGGAGAAATAATCAAATGAAATCAAATGGGAAAAGAACATAAAATAGATTTCATTGATTAAAGGTTCATCACCAAAATGATTACAAAGGTAAAGTGAACCTTAAAATACAAAATCTATATGAAAGTATTTTCTTAAGTCTAAAAAGAGGTCAAAATCCTTTCTCATATGGAGGTAGTTCTCCATTTATAGAAGAAAGATGTTTAGGGTTTTATAAAGAAAGTGGGCCTAATTAAATGTCTAATGGGCCTTTGAGGGAGGATGTAAATCCACCCCCAACAGTAAGCCTCCCAAGTTCGTAGAGAGAGATGAAGTCGATCTCTATGAATTTTACGAATAGGGTTTATTAGACAATTAATTAGACACATTCACGCCTATGACGATTTAAACGAGTTTATTTCGAACTTGTGCCTAGTAAAAAGCAAGTTTGCTTTATACTCGTGCTTAGCGAAAGACGAGTTTACTTGACTCATGCTAAGACAGAGGCGAGTTTACTGAGAACTCGTGCCTAGTGGAAGGAGAGCTTCTGTAAACTAATGCCTAGCCAAAGATGAGTTTTTGTAAACTCGTGTCTAACAACAAGCGAGTCGACCGCAAACTCGTGCCTAATAAAAAGCAAGTTCAATTTAAACTCGTGCCGAAAATACACGTTTACCGAACTATTGCCGACCCGAAGTCTCGTGTTGTGTTGAGATCGTGTGCCCCGAGCAAGTTGTTGGCTTGTGTGTTCATCAGGCTATGATGATGTTGAGAAAGCGTGCTGGTTTGTGTCGCTTGTACTGCTTCCAGCAAGCTCGTAGCTGAGGGCTGTCCTTTGAAGCATGAGTACATGATGGTGGTAGCCGCTTGTTGGCTATGTTTTTCTCTTTGGCTCTGCTTTGTGGTGGAGAAGATGGAGTGGTTGCCGAGAGAGAGACAATGAGCTCGAACTCCTTTCTTCTTCGGTCTCATGTAGGCAACCGTATGAAACGTGATCGAGTCATCATCTCCACCACACATGTTACCGAGCGCCTTTTTGGTTTTCCACTTGACTAGAACGTGATGTTACTCTGAATCACTTGACCACTTGAGTAAGTCCACTGAATCAGTAGTGACGGTGCTAACACGACCAGAATGAAGAGCCACCAAAGAGACCAACAAACGACTTGCTGAGATGGAGATCTCGTCGAGACGGATAGCTATGAATCGAGAGGAGACCTCGCCGAGATGGACGGCCATGGATCAAGAAGAGACCTCGCCGAGATGAGATGGTGTAGTTATCTCTTATCCAAGCCGAGCTTAAAATGAGTTCGTCTAGAGCTTGTGCCGGTTGCGGCAAGCTCGTTGAGAGAATTTGAGCTCGTCATTCTTGGTGCGGGTCACTTGTCTGCTTCTCGATTGCAGAGATCACAAATATGCTGAGAAGGTTTCGTCTCGAGCCTCCGGACGTCTCTTGTGGCGAGGTGGCTTCAGGACTCCACGTTACTCCCGGTTCTGATTTTTCTTTTTGGCTTGACAATCGTGATTGACTCTGGTTCATCAAAACCACAATCATGATTAGATCAAACAAAATCCAAATAAAAGAAAAAACACACGTTTTGTTTCAATATTAAGCAAGCGGTGGAGCTAGTTTCTCGTTAACATGACAATTATTAGTTATTAACATGTATAGGCTACGAGCAATAATAATATGAGTTATCTCATAAGTAATAGAACACTTATCTTTTAGCAGGAGGAGAATTGTTTCGAGGTGGACCCGATGTTGTGGTCATGTCTCTTGGGAGAGCTTTCTTGAAATAAAATCGAGAGGTTGATGATACCATAACACCTTCACCAAAGCTCTTTTACCCCAAGATAAGATCCGAGCTCTGTTTGTGACGTCCAGTTTTGGCTTCTCGGTGTTGGCGTCCTCGAACCTTTGAGCTGCTCTAAATATCATGACGGAGCATGAGCTTGTTCTTGCAGGATCAGGTGATGGGCTATCATAACAGTCATGCGAGATCAGGTGATGAGCTTGTTCTTACTGAACTCTTCTTCTCTCCTGTTCGCGCCAGTTGCGGAGACCTTAGAACTCTGCGGCCTTAAATGAATTCATCAACTGAGCCTCTCTGAAACTTGAAGCTTTCACCATTGCTTGACAAAGTAGCAGGTGCGATGCTTTCCGTTAAGACCATGTCTGGCATGACCACGCATCTTCATGATTGAGCCATAGGTAGCGTTGGATGAGATCAAACTCGTGAGCTCTGCCAAGATCAAGCTTGTGAGCCCTGTTGCAATCTTCTCAATCGAAAGGACGAGACGAGAAGCTCGTGCGGAGATGGCAACTTGTGACGAGGTGTCCCTTGCTGCTGAGATTAAGCGCGACCTGTTCTTGGAGATTAAGCGCGATCTCAAGTCAGATTGATGAGTTGTCTGAACGGAAAGCTCAAGCTCAATGCTCTCCACCGACGAGCTCTTCTCGGACGGAAAGCTCTCTGGTCCGTAGATGAAGAGCTCTGGGTCGGGACTTTTGCGCAGAAGCGGACGAGACGCCGTCAACTTCACCGGCGGATCGAGACGGAAGCTTCACCGGCGGGTCGAGACGAAATCTTCACCGGCGCGTCGATGAGGATAGAGACGACAAGCTCTACGAGGATCTTGGTTCTTTGGTGGGTCAATCCGCAGCTAAGCTTTGTCGTTGGTTGAAGAAAGGTTCAAACTTTGACCCGTTATCGTCAGTATCTCTCGCTCTGTAGAACCAAAACCCAGAAACAAGACGACATTGCAATTCTTTTTTTTTTTTTTTTTTGATTTGTTTTGAAGATAGTTCTCCTTGGCCCCTCCTTCTAGCGCCAACTGTTTGATCCAAAAATGGTATTTATGCTGGTAGTGTTTGTTGAATCAATACAATAAGAGAATCTAAGAATAAAATTAGATTCTTGAGGCTTAGGAGAAATAATCAAATGAAATCAAATGGGAAAAGAACATAAAATAGATTTCATTGATTAAAGGTTCATCACCAAAATGATTACAAAGGTAAAGTGAACCTTAGAATACAAAATCTATATGAAAGTATTTTCTTAAGTCTAAGAAGAGGTCAAGATCCTTTCTCATATGGAGGTAGTTCTCCATTTATAGAAGAAAGATGTTTAGGGTTTTATAAAAAAAGTGGACCTAATTAAATGTCTAATGGGCCTTTGAGGGAGGATGTAAATCCACCCCCAACACCAATGTAATGTATGCTTCATCCATTCTCCATCCTCTCTTTTCTTCAGTCATTATTAGAGATGGCAAAAGAAGAACCTGCCCGCGGGCCAGGCCCGTGTGAACTTGCTTCGGGTCGGGATTGGGTTCTAAGACACAGGCCCGAATTTTAAGCGGGTCTTGCGGGTAAGGCTTGTGCGGTTTTGGGCCAGACGCGGGATTGGCTCGATGTGTACCGCGGGATGCGCGGGGCTCCGCCAAAGACGATCTCCTCCAGCTCGATCGGTGAGAGAGATGGCGATTGGAAAGCCGATCTCTTCTAGCTCTCACCGTGAGAGAAATGGCTTCTCCTCTTCTTTGATCCGTCACTAAGCTCCACTTCTCTATGCATGTTCTTCATCTTCTCGTTTGATCCATCTCTCATCTCTTCGCTGTTTCAGCTTAATTCTTTTCTTTTGAGCCACGATTCAAGAACTAAGGGCCTTTTGATGTTGCTGATGAACATCAATGCATTCAGGGCCTTTTGATGTTGCTGATGAACATCAATGCATTCAGGTAAGGATAAAGTTTTCGATTACATGTTCTTTTGCTCATTACCGTGATTTAATTTGTAAGGACAGATAAAAATTCATTCCCTAATTCTTTATTGTGGATTACATGATCTTTAGTGAAAGAAGAACAAGATATTGGGTCTGTTTTGTCTCTAATCAACCGGCTACACAATGACCAATCGTGTAAGTTGTCCTGTCTCATTGTTATCTCTTATCAAACAGCTTCTTATCGAGAATATATGGAGCTTCTTTTGCGATGTTTGCGTGAACAAGAATATTGTTGTTTGTTCTCATCATGAGTTAAACACAAGTGTTTGTAACAATCCAAAGATTTTGATGTTTGCGTGAACAAGAATATTGTTGTTTGTTCTCATCTTTTGCGATGTCTGCGTGAACAAAGAATATTGATGTTTGTTTTTATACTCTGTTTTCGCTCTGTTCGGTCTTGATATTGAAATCAGAAGTATGTTCGGCCTGTTGTTTCTTAATGTCCTTATCATATAAACTCAAGTGATTTTAGTCATCTATTTTCTAAAACTTTTTCTTTATAATGACATGTGGTGAGTGGGGGATTGTATTATGATCAAGGAGGAGAACGATATGAGAATGCAAAGGACACTTCACACTTGCATTCCGATCTATAAGGCAAAGGACCTCAGGTTAGTCTCTGTTCTATTTTTTTTTTATGTCGTCTCCAGTTCTTATGATAAGAGCTGATAGAATTTAGATACTTGGTTACTAGTACATAGATCTCTTTGTTTCTTGTGTTGTTGTGTTCTTGTGTTCTTATAGCTGATAGAATTTAGGTAATAGGTTACTAGTACATAGATCTTTTTGTTTCTTGTGTTGTTGTGTTCTTCTGTTCTTATAGCTGATAGAATTTAGGTAATAGGTTACTACTTACTAGTACTTGATCGTCTATGCGTGGATGGTTGCTTGTTCTTGATCGTCTCTTACATATGATATGGTTGCTTGCTCTTGATTGTTTAGTTTGATAGTTTGATAGGACTTGAGTATGAGACTTGATCTTTACGTCTGATAGTTTAGATAATAAAAATTTCTTATAATGGTTGAGTCTCTGACCAATGAGAAATAAGAGAATAGTTGCTATAATTTTTAAAATTGCAAAAAAATAGAAACAGAACCCTAAACAATATTACCTAAACTCACGACCTAAGCAAAAAAAAAAAACGACGCAGAAACCTAAACTCTATCTCTAAGTCTCTAACGAAGAAGAGAGAAAGAGATGACAGATGATGGTTCAAGTTTCGATCCAAATTTCACACCGTTGAATACAATGGATTTTGAGAGCCAGCGAGTCCTTGGAGTTATTTTGGCAGCTGATGAGGCTGATGATGGTTCATCTGATGGAGCAAAAAAGAAGCAAAGAAAGAAGAGAAGGCTTATTCAAGCTGATGATGATGAAGATGATAGTGATGTTGAAATCACTCCTCCACCAATACAAGCTACTACTCTGCGCAAACAAGCCACCTGCGGAACCGTGCGAGCCTTGAAATCAAAGAAACCAATGTTGCAGTCTACTCTAGACGGTGGCATTGGATCGTCTTTGTCTCCTAAGGCGAGTAAAAGGAAAACCAAAACCAAATCTATTCACTTTACCATCCGTGGGGGGAGAAAAAGCTCCAGGCCGACACAAGGTAATGGCAAGAATAAGAAGAAGATTCAAGAGGAGCAGCTTGATTCTGAAGGTGAATTTGAAGAGGACGAGATGGAGAACGAGATGGAGAACGAGAAGGAGGGTAGGCAGTGGTCTGATGTATGGCCCCATTTTACTAAGATTCGAAATTCCAATGGTGAGCAGAAAGCTAAATGCAATTATTGTAAGAATGACTATGCATGGACTTCCCACGGGCATGGAACAAGTGGTTTGAGAAGGCATCGTGACAGATGCAAACTCTTTCCAAGGAATCTCCGAACAAAAAAACTTGATGCTGAAGCCAAATTAGTAAGTGGCAAGTATGATCATGTTGTGTTCAAGCAGCTGGTAACCAAGACTATAATTCAGCATGACCTACCTTACTCATATGTTGAGTATGAGCAAGTCAGAGAAACTTGGAAGCACTTGAATCCTGACGTCAAATTCTTTTGTCGAAACACAGCTAAAGCAGAGGTCTATCGGTTTTATGAAAACGAGAGAGAGACATTGAAGAGGGAATTGGCTAGTCTTCCAGGAAGAGTAAGCTTCACTTCTGATTTGTGGTCATCACTGAAACGGGAGGGTTATATGTGTCTGACAGCACATTACATTGACCGAAATTGGAGGCTAAACAGTAAAATACTGACTTTTTGTGCTCTCCCACCGCCTCACACAGGTATGAATGTTGCTTTAAAGCTTCTTGAATCTGTGGAAGAGTGGGGACTAGAGAAAAAAATGTTCTCTCTCACATTAGACAATGCTACAAGTAATGATTCGATGCAAGATATAGTGAAAACTCAGGTGCTTTTGAGCAATGATTTGTTGTGTGGAGGTGAGTTTTTTCACGTCAGATGTGCAGCTCACATACTCAACCTCATTGTGCAAGATGGTTTGAAGGTTATTAAAGACTCTTTGCACAAAGTTAGAGAGAGTGTTAAGTATGTAACAGCGTCAGAAACGCGTGAGATGACGTTTGCAAAATGCGTGGATGCTGCTGGTATAAAGGAGAATGCTGGTTTGATAATGGATGTGCAGACAAGATGGAACTCGACATTCTATATGCTTGAAAGAGCCCTTCCGTACCGTGAAGCGTTTGTTAAGTTGGAGATATATGATAGGAGAAACTATAAGTTTTTGCCTACAGCTACAGAATGGAGCAGAGCTGCGAAAATATGTGTTTTCTTGGAGCCTTTTGCTAAGATTACTAGTTTGATGTCAGGTTCGAAATACCCAACATCGAACTTGTATTTCTATCAGGTATGGAAGATCCATAATTGGCTGCAGATAAATGAGGAAAGCGATGATGAGATTATCCGAGAGATGGTGATACCGATGAAAGAGAAGTTCGATAAGTACTGGGAAGAAGTCAGTGATCTTTTTGCAATGACAGCTGTCTTTGATCCACGCTTGAAGCTTCCAGTTGTAGAGTATTGTTTAGGGAGACTTGACATGAGTACACGTGATGCGAAAATGAAGAACTTGCGTCTGAAGCTGGAAACTTTGTTTCAATCATACGACAAAAAATCAAAGTCAACATCACCTTCTGCAGAGCCTCGTGAGATGGATCAACAAAATGTTCATGGAGGACCGAAAGGAACATTTGAGAACTATGGTGTAAGTCTCCTGTTTCGTTTTTTTTTTTTAAATTACTTATGAACCTGCGGTAGATATAGATAGCTTTGAAAGTTTTGATATTCCATCAAATTGTTTTTAAATTTTTTTTTAAACACTACAGGATTTTTTTGCGTTTCGCAAAAGTAGTGTTGCTGCGAGTGGAAAGACAGCTCTCCAAGCTTATTTGGATGAACCTGCACTAGATATGGATAGCTTTGAAAGTTTGGATATTCTCGACTGGTGGAAAGATAATACTCACAGGTTTGGTGATTTGCCAGCAATGGCTTGTGATCTGCTTAGCATTCCGATCACAACAGTGGCTTCAGAATCCTCCTTTAGCATCGGTTCGAGAGTTCTGAACAAATACAGGAGCCGTCTACTTCCCAAAAATGTGCAGGCTCTGATATGTAGTAGGAATTGGCTAAAAGGATTCGAAGCTTATGAACATGGTAAATTATTCACTTTGTTATATATTTTAGGGTGTCATTTTCTTTAAATTTAATTAACTTCGATTTTTAATATCTACAGAAGATGAAATGGATGGTGAAGAAGAGATAGTTGAAGTTGAAGAAGAAGAAACTTGATTTTTATTTTGATCTGGTGTTTTTTTTTATTCGCATTATGGATTTTGTGGCGCTCTTTTTCCCTTGTCGGGTTTTGTCCCAATGGGTTTTCTCGATAAGGTTTTTACCGAGGCCACGTTACATTGTTTGGATTTTGTTTGGGTGTTCATTTACATTACTTGGATATGATTACTTAGATTTGGTGTTGTTACTTAATGTCATTCTTATGCATACACATCAGTGCATACGCATCAAAGATTATTTCTGTTTTAGTTTCTTGTTGATACTACATGCCATTCAACACAAGAATAATGTTTTCCCGATAAGGTTCAATATGTTTGTATTGAACACAAGAGTAATGTTATGTAAGATACGTAGAGATGAAACGTATGATAGAGGTTCATATACTTCTTTTGTTGATCTGTATGACTGTATCGAGAAGCATTGACTCAAAAGCTATAGTTAAGCATCAAATGAGACGTTCAACTTCTGGATGGTGACCCGCGGGCCTACCCGCAAAGACCTGTGCACTAGGCGGGGCGGGATTGGACATTGCTTCTCGATACCGCATCCCGCGGCGGGCCAGCCCGCTGTGACCCGACTGAACTTGAGCCCGTGGCGGGGCGGGCCATTTGGTTGCGGGTGGGCTCGTTTGCCATCTCTAGTCATTATATTATTTGAGAGTGGTGTTAAATCATATATATGCATGTTAAACGAGGAAGTGGAATCAAACCGTGAAATCCTCCCGAGCATGTGCTCCTCTGCTTTCCTTTCGTGCTTCCGCTGAATGCATTGTTATGGAAGCGTTTATCAAAAGGTTCTCCAGTTTCTATATATTGTCTCTGTCAAATCAGAGTTGATGCATTTTTTATAAAATAAGAGCTTTTTGGAACATTGATAAT
The DNA here is from genome assembly GCF_020379485.1 of Brassica napus. NCBI lineage: Eukaryota > Viridiplantae > Streptophyta > Magnoliopsida > Brassicales > Brassicaceae > Brassica > Brassica napus. The sequence goes on along the minus strand of NW_026016783.1, from coordinate 48,190 downwards.
CAATAATCTCGATCACATTTGTAGAGTGTCGTTTGTTTTTACCATATCAAACTCCCATCTTTAACTTGGACATCCTCGAAACTTTCCCATGCCTTGTCGATCAACTGACAACCTGTGTTTTATTCCATACCAATAAGTGTGTAAAATAAATTGGCGGGTTCTGCAGGTGAGAGAGAGAGAGCCATAGAGCTCTGAATCCATTATAAATTAAGAAAAAAGATTCTTCTACTTTACCTTCTTCCAATGTTTCTTGGGTGCGGAAGACAGCTGCATGTTTAATCTGATACTTGATGTAGGAAGCGACCCGCTTGAGTGTCTTAACTTGTTCAGCCATTCGATTATCTTCTTTCCTGCATTCTCCTCTAGAGTCTCACCTGCACCGTTTGAAATAATGCAACTAGTGAGATTTTTCCTCTTAAATCCTCAAAAATGACTGACCTGGTTTGCTTATCTCGGCAACCCTATTTGCACAAGCACGACCAAACACAAGAATGTCGAGGAGAGAATTTGCACCAAGCCTGTTGGCACCATGAACAGATGCACAAGCTGCCTCCCCAGCAGCCATAAGCCCAGGAACCACTGCATCTGCAGGACAAAAAAAAAAAAAATTACTTTGGCTACGAGGCTTTTATGCATCTCATGATCCACTCTACACAAATTTCACCCAAAGTTTCTACAAAGGCTTACTTACCTCGCCGTTGGGATACCACCCATGTTGTAGTGAACAGTGGGCAAGACTGGAATTGGCTCTTTGGTGACATCAACACCAGCAAAAATTGCAGCTGTCTCCTGGAAGCCTTTCTTTCAGAACTTCTGGTGGAAGATGATTCAAATGGAGATAGATATGATCCTTATGCCGATTTTAGCAACATATCCAAAAAAAAAAAAAGAGTATTAAAGTATCACAAAATCAAGCACGGATACAGCTCAAAGACATGTAATGAGAGTTCCTCCAAAAAAAGAAAACTAGTTTAAAGGGAAGCATACCTACACCACGACCTTCCCTGATTTCTATAGTCACAGATCTGGACACAACATCTCTTGATGCAAGATCTTTGGCAGTTGGAGCATATCGTTCCATAAATCGTTCACCTTCACTGTTTCTAAGAATACCACACCTTCACCTCGGGATCCTGCAATTGTATAATAGACAAACGCATTAAATCTTTATTTTTTTTTGCAATCAAATTAGTGCATGTGAGGACAAGATGCTAACCTTCGGTGATGAGAGGTTATGTGCATGTATGTGCTGAGGTTGCAGAGAAGTATGCTCTTCCACAGTGCCGGCCCTGGACGGAAGCGGAGGAAGCTTGTGCTTCCGGCCGCCGTGAGATTATGTTAATTAGCGGCCACAAATTTAACAAAAGTTCTTAACAGCACTAATGGTTGCGATGCTTTCATGTGGACAAGAGGGAGTGAGTTCGATTCTTCTTCTATAACTTTTTAAAAAATATTAGAATCAACTAATTTATAGGCCACTTTATTAATACTAGGTCGTCGTCCGCGCTTCGCGCGGATAATTGATTATAATTCTAAATTTTGTTGCAACAAAATTGTATTGTTCAGATACCAAAAAATAGAAAATTGACTTTATGATATTTAATAAATTTTAAACTAACCAAAAAAGTATTACAAATCTATGAAAGTATTTTATAAAAATATAGCTAAAATATGATGTCTCGTTTTTTTTTCTTGAACAAAATTTGATGTCTCATTTTCATACTGTTATCCATATTTTTGAAATATATAGATTCTGTTAATATCTAAAAAATACTAATATGTTTTCTCAACAAATTTGGATTATATGCCACATGTGTGAAAATGACGATATTAAAAATCAGTTAAATTTTTAGAAATAACAGAGAAGTGATCTTTAATATTTATATTGGTTTAGTATTTCAATATATATTTTTTGTTTATGATCCGGCAACAATTTGATAACATGTTTATTCTCCGCTTTCTTTATGCTTTGATCACTCAATATCACCATTTAATTTATATTTACCTATCCTACATAAAATGTATTACATGTCTTCCAACATCTAAATTCCATTTGGACCCCTCTTTTATTCACACTAAAAACATGACACTTATGGAAATATCTAATATGTATGCGGTTGCATAGCATATACTTCTGATTTATTGATAAACTGTGCAAGCCAACTTATTGCTTCTCCATCAAAATTTGTATAAATCTTCTTTTTTTTTTAACCAAAAGAAGAAGTTGTTTTGCACAATTCCATAATGGAAGCAGAAAAAAATGTTATCCCCTGCTGCGATGTTTTTGCTTTGCCACCTCAAAGCTGCTTGTTCTTCGGTGGCTAGTGAACAACTTAAAAAAATCCATGGTGTCAGTATAATCGAAATCATATGGTATAATCATACCTTAATATTGTCTTAAGTTATTATACTTGTGTTGTCGTTATATTTCTTGACTTTAGAGGCAAAGGAAAGCAACCAAAAGAATTTTATAGAGAATATTAATTTTTTAGCAGTATACTGAAACTTCATCTTAAACCGAAAATATAGAAACTTAAAAACCACAGAATACAAAAGTTATTCCAAAGACTACTCTGCTGTTCAACTTGTTGTGATGCATAAAAGTAGATAACATGTTAAGTGGGTCCGTAGTTCTTAGCTTCTCGGACTCACGCACTTAATATGTACTCAATCCTAAGCCTGCAATGTAACCGTGATTTAGAACCCATAAGTTTCAGACAAAAAAATGATAACAATTAGAATGCTCATTTAAGCACTTAGCTACAATTAACCAAAAACTTCAGCCAAGAATCAAGTTTCAGCTAGTTAAGTAATTTTCAATCTTTCAGTCTCTCTTTAGATCTTCTTGGTTTATATGCTCTACATACAGATCCTGATATAGATCTAAGCATTTAGATCGATTTACAATTAACATAAAGCTTCAGCTAAACAGTCAAGTTTGGCTTATTCAAACTCTGTGGAGAATTGCATCAAACACATAATAAACATTTTTGAAACCAAACCTTATAAAGAAGCTAGAAGAAGGTGTTAGTGTGTTACTATCTCGCCTAGGAGGAGGATGGTAATTAATCTCCATGAAATTATCAGCATGCTCCTTGTACTCTTTAAGGTCTCCACTTTCTGAATCAGAAACTCCTAAGGAAAGGTAGAACCAAAAAAAAAATCATACAAACAGGTTTCAATCTAGCATGTATTGAAAAAATCAAAAATCAAATGTCTAATATATTGAATCATAAATCACTCTAAGAATCAGTGTTCATTTCTTTTATAAACTTGTAGAGAAGAATAAATATGGGACCAACGTGCTTATGATACTAAACGTGTTATCAGATTATTCAGCTATCAATTTAGTTTTTCTGTTAAATATAATATTAAACTTATAATCAGAATATTCATTCAAAAACAAAAATACAATTATATGTGTGGACCCAAATGAGGATGCTGACCCCAATGTAATGTTAACCTTCAAATATCTAGCCATCAATCCCTACGCAAGGGAACTGCAATTTTGAAATCAGAGAAAAATTTAAACGCAAAGTTGAATATATCTTCCAAAAAAACCTGATTAAAGAAGAGTACAGATGGAGATTTCGTGGTGGTCTCTTTTTTGTCAATTTTCCATATTACGGATTTCTGTCAATGAAGTTTAGCAGCTGGGGAAGAGGATGATGAGAATATATATAGTTTGCAGAAGGGAAAGTAGAGAGCTAGGATGCGTTTCTAATGAGCAAGTAATGATGGTTCCTTGAAGAGCCATCAATATTGTTGGCTGAGAGGAGTGATGTGGAGAGGTACATGAAGCCTCGTCTTGATGGGTTTATTAAAGAGCATTGAAGTTCCATAGATGTAGACGCAGGCGTTACGCCTGAGTAGGCAAATCGATTAGGCAAGCTCTTGAATTTAGAAGTGAGTAGGACTAAAGGGGAGGAAGCTGTAAGGTTTACGATTGAGCCCAAAAAATTGCTAATAGGTCGAATATCTTGATGGACTGGTTGGATTTGTGGCCCAGACCTTGAAGTTAAGACAAATCTGTAGTGACATGGCATATTAATTGGTTGAGAATATTTTGTCCTATGTGGACACCTTGAGAACTCTCTAAATTAGTTTCTTTTATATAGTAGGATTTGCTTCTGGCCTCATAAATACTGGGACCGGCTCTGCTCTTCCATAACCCTGGAAAAAAAAACAGCAGCCATCATGTGAGCATATTTGCACTACTGGCAAAACTTGGTCTTATATAAAAAACTAGCTCACCCACCCCAGTGGCCAAAATTGTTTGTGCAGAGCGGAAACGATGGAGTGTTCCATCTTCCATGTTTAGTGCAATAACACCCTGGCAACTGCCTGCATATGAATGAAGTAACAATGTTGCATGAATACCGACAGCAAAAAAAGAAAGAAAGAAAGAAAGAAAATAGCTCCCAGACACATACCATCACTAGCCATGAGCAAATCGAGAGCCAAGTATTCAACAAAGAAGTGTGTGTTATGCTTCATAGCTTGTCCATAAAGGGTAGGCAAGAGAGCATGCCCAGTCCGATCAGGCACAACGATAGGCCTGCCCACCTGATGGTAAAAGAAAAAGAAAGCCAAATATGAGAAGCTTTCGAAACAAAGAGCTAGGATTAAGACGTTAGAGAGAGAGACATAGAATTACAGAGAAAATGATTTGCTACTTACTTAAAATGCATATCAAACTTTTTATTTCAAGAATCAACAAAAAGTTATATCCAAAATTTAAAAACAATAACCAAATTAATGTCTTTTTTAGTTTCAAAATGTTATGTCCAAATCTATTAACCATTCAATCTATTAAAAATAAAAAATAGTTAAGTGAAAGTTATATTTTTAAATACAAAAAAATTTGAGAAATAAAAAATTTAATTTTTTTTTTCAAAATCTAAATATTCGAACCCGATCTGAAATAACCGAACCCCAACTAAAAATACCCGAACCTAATCCGAAGTACATAAATATCCGAACGGCTGAAATACCTGAAAATCCAAAATACCTGATCTGAATCCGAACGGGTACCTGAACGCTCACCCCTACAGTGGGAAGTATTATGTTTCCATGCAGTGTTTATTTTATAGATCAGTTTAGTGGGTCCAGTATACTACAAATGTCATATACTACAAAGTATGACATTTGTATGGAAACCTTGTAATATTATTGTTAGCTTGTAACGCAAGATTCAGTCATCAAGATCAATATTAATTTATTACACCGGCTCGCTGGTTGATACTTTTAAAACCTAGTAGCAAAAAAAAAAAGAGAGAATGGAAATCGGATCATGCAATTGGAACGGATAACAAAAAATCAGTTTCCGGTGAGCAAAAAGGCGGGAGGACGAAAATGATCGACCGAGAGACCCCAAATGTTAAAATCAACTTCCTCGATCCGCCACTTCTCCGTCATCTGTCTCCGATGGTTCGCCGAGGCTTCACCATACCTAAAAACCGTAACTGTAGTTTTCCCACCGTGAGCGATGTTCACATCATCCACGTACCGATAATCATCCATCACCGATTCGGCGCTAGTCTCCCAAAATACATCGCCTTCCTTGGTCCGCATACTCAGAAGCCTCGAGTCCTCAAACTGTATCAACAGTCCCGATCTCTGGCTGAAATAACCCCATATCGTGTGATGAATGATCTCGAACTCTGGACCGCTTTGAGCCTCTCTAACCGCCGGACTCGTCTCAAGTTTCAGTATAAAGCAATCCTCACCGTTGATAATCTTCTCTCCGATGCACGTTGCGTCGAGGAACATATTAGCGGTCGAACGAGGATCTAAACCCTGGTAACAATTAATAATAAACCAGCCCCGGTTCAGCATAACCCTACAAACTACATTAAATTAATAAATAATAAACGTGTTGGTTTACCTGTAAAAAACGGCGGAGAGGTCTCGGTGTTCCGGTGGACGACGGTGTTTGCTGGTTAGAAGAATGTCGCCACGAAAGCCGACCGTTACTACCGCATATGACTTTACATCCAGACACAACGAGCTCCAAACACCACAGATCTGGATCTTTCTGCCACAATATGAAACCACCCATTTCATCGTTGCTTTTAAGGTTAACGTTGGAATCGTCTCCTTGGTGAAACTCTGACGCCGTCATCTTCACTTGTCCAATAACGCACATACTGTTCACGGCGTTTAACGCTGCAGGTCCTCCCGTCGCCGCTATGTATTGCTGCACTATGTATTTCGCCGTGGAAGCTTGCTAATTAAATGAAATAAGTGAGAGTACTGATTAGACGTCATCAGTTAAACTATAGGCTGGTCTCTAAGTCGGGGCCTAATGACTTACAATGGAGGAATCTTTGACAGGCTTATGAACAGAGTGACCAACTTGAACCTGGAGAGGTATAAGAGGCGATCCAACGAGGTAGAGAAGAAAACGAAGCTCGTTGATACGAGCAGCGATTAGCGGTTGCGACAATTTATCAGCCGTTTGAGCTTTCATCCACGTCATCATATTCTGACACCTCAATGCTACGTTATTGCCCATACCGGAGAACAACTCCTCCGGTATCGGAATTTCCAAAACCGTCTCCAAACCATCGTCTCTGTCTACGTTCGGACACAGCTTCCTCATGCACTTCCCACTCCTTCGATTCTTCTTGTTCTTGTGACTTTCTTTTGTTCTATGAGCGATCGATTGAACAAAACCTACAAATGGCTCAAAGATTGTCAGCACGCCTGTATTTCATCAAACCTCTTCTTTGTTTTTTGTTTTTGTTAATTGGTGGTACTGGTTCGAAACTTTGTCTTCCTTCATGTTTAATTATTTTAGAAGGGTCTTCCAGGTAATATTTGTGGTTTCCTTTGTTTTAGTTTCTTATAATTTTTTTATCTTAATTAAATGTTGTTTTTGAGAACAATATTTTTTTGGTCTAATCTTGAGAACAATATTATATGCGAGCCACAAGTAATATGCATGTCATGCGATGCGTATATTATGCGAGTGTAAAACAGTATTATATCGACGACCATTCCATACAAATTAAAATCTATAGTTTTCGTCTGTATAATTCACTCAATGATTTTTCTCTGGTATAAAAATTTGAGGAAAACAAAAATCTGGGGATTGTGTTTTTCTTGTGATGATCGAGAGAAATAAATTTTATTTTAAATTTCATTTTGGTCTTGGTTGTCCTCGTCTTTAGGATTTGTTTTTTTTTTTGAAAAAATCTTTAGGATTTGTTATACAAATTTATTCTTTGTAAACAAACAAATATCTCCTACTTGCATACCGTTTAAACTGGTTGTTTTGGTCTTGGGTTGCCCTCTTCTTTTGGGTTCGTGTAAAATTTTCCATTAGTGTTCAATAAGACAATATGCAATGATGTCATGCTTAGTGTAACACCAGAGACAATTCCTGTGTCTATTTTTGGACAAACAATTTGAACCATATCTTTCTCTGGACAACGTATATTTATAAATCTTGAATGAATAATGAGTGGTGTAACGTCCATGGGGGCTACTCATTAAAACCAGCGTCAGCCTTGTCCTTTTCAATAATTGGTCCAACCCAATATCAGAAGACACAAAACCAATAAAATTTCAAACAAAAATGAAAATACAAAAAATCTTAATTTATATACACAATTTGCATATTTGTTGATTAATTTAAAATATATTTAAATAAATAACTAAAATTTAAGAAAATCATGATGCTGACTTGTAAACCTCAAATGCTACTAATAAATAAGTTTACAACTAATACGTATCAAGATCATAAAAAAACAATACGAGATTTTAAGAGATGATAATTCGATAATGTTAGATTATTGGATACTAGTGGTTGGAACTGTTATTTTGGACCATATGCTAAGGAATTTGTAAGCTGGCAAAATAGTGTGTTTGTGGAGGGACCCATGGGCCTAAATAATTCCTCCTTTGAAACTAACAAGGGAAAGCAATAAAAGGGGGCCCAAATTAATTAATTTATATGTTTGCAAAGTCAAATGCTAGTTTTTTTTTTGAAACATTTTTTTTTTTTTTTATCAAATGCTAGTTCTAATGGACGTTTGTATAGAAGGAACATTACTACAAGATTTTATCAAATCTTATATTATTACAACTTTCCAAACACGACAAGCCATATAATGCAATATATATACAGTATCAATCCATAGATGATCCAGTAAATTCCATATATCGCGGTAAGTTTCGCCCCTTTCAATTCTAAAATAACAACTTTCTTGTAATGGAAAAAATATGTTTTGAGTGATGTGGCGGTGTAAACTTTTTTTTTTTGTTCAACATGTGGCGGTGTAAACAGAACGCAAAATCCAAGCTGGTTAGTATTTTTCCACATGTCATCGTCCAGTTTATCCAACGGATGCAACTCAGATAAACAGACTCACGTGGCAACATCTAAGCGTCCCAAATGCCAACAAGGCATGTAAACGCTAAAACAAAACGCTATTTCTTATTATTATTATTATCACCACTAGAAGAAGTAAATAATCGCTTCTTCCTTTTATTTTTCTGTCGTAAAAAAATCATAGTATTAGAATTACACTGAAAAAGAAACGAAAACGAAAATTTCAATAAAGTCAGGGATATTAAATACTTGGTCAGTTGATTACGTAACATGTACAATAGAAAAAACAACAAAATTCCTGATATTGCATTTATTGGGACACTGCATAAAACCACATGCAATTTTTCTCTATGATTATTTTCTCTTTTTTTTTTTTTGGTTAAACTGGTCAAAAAAATTACCATTGACTCATGAATGTTTGGTGCTTTTATTTTGTACACCTTCCTAAAAAATAAAATGAAAGTGAGAAGAAAGGTTGTGTTAACCGAGAAGTTATGGTATAGTGGTAATAGAATTTCAGTTGGAGTGTTCGTTCTAGGTTTCAGTCGTTTTAGTCACCTTTCTACCTATAATTTTGCATGTCTGAATGGAAAAATTCATGGAGATTAGTCTGAATTTATGGTCTGGAATCCTCAGCGGATAAAAGAATTTGTATTAATTAAAATATTGTACATGGGAATCCAAAACTCATAATATTAAAAAAAAAGGAAAGCCGACACAAGTATAAAAGAAATTGTAGGTAAATAAATAAATATATTTTCAAGGCAGAAAAGTTGAAAAAAAAAATAGTATAATTGTCCCCTATCGAGAGAGAGAAAGAAGAAGAAGATGAAGAAAGCTCCTTTGTCTGGGACAAGCAAAAGAAGCCCGAAAAAAGAAGAAGAAGAAGTCTCACAAACGAAGCCGCCTTGGGTGTGGATCAAACTCCGGTGGAATCTAAGCCGTTGAAACAGAGACTAGAGAGAGAGAGAGAGAGAGAGAGAGAGAGAGTTGAGGGTTAAATAATTAGTATATTTCTCGGGCAATGAGGTTTTGATCTTTTCTAGGGAAGAGAGTTGAGAAAAAAAAGGTTTGGTGGAAAAAAAAGGTTTGTTTGTTTTTATAACGAAAAGCTGATAGACTGACTGACTTGGTAGCTGAAAAACAGAGTCTGAGGATTTATGCCGCCGGTTGATTTAGATAATTCATCCGGGGATGCAAGAAGCGTCTCACGGAACCTCCCCGGAATGCCTGGTACGTTGTCTCTTTTTTTTTCTTTTTTTTTCCAAACTACTCATATTGTTGCAACAACAGATCCAGAAGCGGAGGTGATAGCCTTGTCACCCAAAACTCTGATGGCAAAGAACCGATTCGTGTGCGAAATCTGCAACAAAGGCTTTCAACGAGACCAGAACCTCCGGCTCCACCGTCGTGGTCCGAAACAGACAACGCTTGACTTTTTAGGTTTGGGAAGAGCTGTTGGTAATGGAAGTAGTAACCCCGGTGGAGGGTTGTCGGCTCTGTTTGGGACGGCGGGGGAGTTTTCAGGCAAAGACATTGGTAGAACAAGTTCCTAAGAGAGAGTAGAAGAAGAGTGTAGTTTATAAGAGTATATGTTTTGGTATTTTTGTTTAATAGTGAAAGCAGCAGGCAGCTCTAGTGTTGTTGTTCCCCCAGTGTGAATTTTAATCATAAAGTACATAAAGCTTATAGCTTAGCAGAAACAACAACAACAGTTAATTTTCGATTTTTTTGGGGATCATCATGAGGTGAGGATTGAAATTTGTGTTATTAATGTATGATGTTTGTAACGACGGTGGGATCGAATTTTTGCACTGATGAGGGAAAAATAAGGAGATGAGGTATGACTTTTACTTTTGTATCTTTGCTTGTTAGGTGTGGGGATATTTTTACCAAAAAGACAATTTTTCGAAAACTCCTAATTTTGGACAGATAATCCAATGAAATGTACCAATCGACTTGACCAGTGATTTTGATTGGGAGAATCGACCAAACAATGTTGATCGTTCGTAGGTCCATGTCCATCCATAGTAGGAGTTATCCATTCCATGGTATCTCTTATTATTATTTTTTTTTTTTTGTTTTCAAGACTTAGAGAAGACATGACATATATACACAGACAAATCTACCTAGAAGATATTTATCTGGTAAAATCAATCTGCATATTAACATACTAGTAGAGGTTATTGCTAGTACTCAGTAGAAATAAGAAAGATCCCTTAATCATTTGAGTAGTTGCAGTGCAAAATCAAAATTTAAAAAAACAAGTGAATTTGGAAAGACTAGTGTGGCTGGCTGGCTAGTAGGTGGGTTACATAAATATTGGAAGGCCATTAATAGGAAGACCTCTCAAAGCTATATCACACATAAGATAATATGAACTCGAAAGACCCAAGGAATGAGGAGAGCTAGCGGCTGGAGATGAAGGAGGAGGAGTAGGAGTTTGGTGCGGTGCAGTGGAGTGGAGTGGGGCTTTCACTTGTTCAATCGTAAACTAATAAAACCTAAATCTCTCTCTCAAGACTGAAAAGCCAGTTAAGATGTAGCTCTTTGAATTTAAAGTGTGTCTGTATTTTTCATAAGCAGTGGAAGATGTTTATCTTTTATTCAGAATCAGATGTCAGCTACCACCACTTTGTCTATCCAGATTAAACCTCTCAACTGGTCTCTCTCTCTCTCTCTCATTTTGCTGCAACAAGTAAGAAGAGCTTCTTCTTCTCCCTGGAGATTGTTTTCTGATTCCGGAAGGAGAGGAGGAGCCCTCATGTCTGCTGCTTCTGGTTCTCTTCTACAAGTCAAGTCAAGTCAAGTAGTCTTCTGGCTGGCTGGCTATTAGAGAACAGGCTAAGAAGGATTCTTCTGTTGACCCGTTAATGGTGTTAGAGAAAGCACATTCTCAAACCACAGCCAAAGGGCTCCTCCACTGCTTGTATTCATGATTGATGTGATTGTGGCGGGAACGGATGGTGTCGCCTATGATAACCTCTACAACGATGAGATCACAGATGTTTCCGTTAGGCCCGGATTAGACCCCAAACAACGGCAGAGTCCTTTCGCAGACGTGGCTCAGGAGGCTGGCTGGCTACAGGTTTTACGGAGGAAAGCTTGATGACATCACCGCCGTCGTCTCTTATGTTACACCAGCTTCAAAGGCCACACATATCGCTGACTCCTCCTCCTTTTGCTTTTGTCACGGTAATAACTGAGCCCCCCACACCAGATAATGCCTACTGTTTTCAGCTGACCAATTTGGTAACAGTGAAAGTTAAATTATGCATGCTTTGGAAGTAGGCATATCAGATTTTTATATGTATGAAACTAGAATAACCATTTTATATATATATTATAATAGATACTTAAAACATTACATTTACAACAGTGGCCAACATCCATTTCTACATTACCTCTACAACATGTTTTTCATCCTTAAGACTTCAAATTACTTAAGCTGTTAAAATTGCACATACAAACCATCCCAATACTCCATGTTTTGTAAATAATAGTTATTATCCAACATGTATAATGGAATGTTGTCATTGATAGTATCCATCGGTGAAAATTCGAAATCAGTTGGTGCATCATTGGCTTCAATAGAAAACGATGAACTTGAACTGTTTGTTGATGTTTCTTGGACAACAACAAGTTCTGAAAGTTTTCGTATCTCATTCTGAGCTTCACTCAGTTGTTCTGTCAGTTTTATCACCTGCAAAAATAATATGCAAACATATAAATTAGTATCAACGAGCCCAATAGAGTTTGTACGGACTGAACTGTTTCGGATAAGATAAAAAGGATGACGAACCAATCCACTCATGTTATTTGTGGGCCTTCGCTTCCTACGTCCTATAATAAATAAGCCTACCGGATTGAAATATTTATACAGGGTTTCAGTTTTATTAAGTTTCACATCTCTATAATAATATTTAACAATCCTAATTAATAACAACCACATTATGATGTCTATACAGTCATGAACACAGAGATCATAAATTTCTCTGATCTATAAATGATGAAGATAGAAAATGTATACCTGAGACTCGAGCTGACATTGGCCGAGGACGTCTGAGTCGTGTTGGCTCTTGAGTTTAGCGTACTCTTCCTCGAGTTTCTTGTTCTTCCACCTTGCACGGCGGTTCTGGAACCATACAGCCACCTGTCTCGGGTCAAGGCCTAACTCTCCCGCAATCTTCTCTTTCCTCCCTGACTCAAGCTTATGCTCGTTCTCGAAGCTATATTCTAGCATAATCACTTGCTCATCGGTCAACTTCCTCTTCCTAAACATCCTTTCCATCGCCCTTACGTCATCTTCGTTGGTGGCTGATGACGACCCTTTGCTTCTCCTCTTCCTCCGCCGTTTCACTGGCTTTGATCCGTCGCCTGATGATGATCCATCGATCTGGTTCACGATGATGCACTCGCTTTGGGTTTGGATCGTGTATGGGTACACTTGAGAGCTTAGTACCGTTTGATCCATTCTTTATCCTCTCTCTCTTTCTCTCTAGTTTTTTTCAGACAAGAGTTGCTGTTTTTATCTGACTATGTTTGAAGGAGAATGATACAATAGGAAATGACTTTGGGTAAGGTTTGAGTCCTATGAGATGCTTTTTATAAGCTGGAAGATTATGACCTTAATTATTCTTGAGTTATTTTCCCTGCTTTATTTACACTTATGCCATCTATTATTTATTTCCCTTAATTAGGACAGTGCGTTGAATATAAAATGCTTTTGTGAGTATGATATACGTGTTCAAATATAGATATTTTATATTCTGTTGTTCAAAAAAATATTTTATATTCTCCGGGGGTAAACATTCGAGGATGATGCACTTATGTATATGTTCAGTTATTGAGATATTTTTAGCACATATCGAGTGATTGACTATATATTTATCTTCAAAGTTTATTTTCTTCAAAATGAAACAACATTTACTTCAAATGTTTGCTTCATTTTCTCTTTGTAAAAAAATATCTAAATAAATTATATATCCAATTTATTATTAATTAATAATAACCTTTTCACTTTTTCATATATACTAATGTTATTCAATTATTTTGTTTTAGTAACATAATTACTATTTAATGTAAACTAAACATTAGCATATAATATTTTTTTTACATAACATAAGAAAAAAACAAAAAAAATCAAATTTTAGCACTATTTATATATTTCTTCTATAAGTGATTAACAAAAGTGTTTGAAATAAAATAAAATTATTTATTTTGATTTTTATTAACTGAATCAAAAAATTATAAAATAAACATTTTCATGCTCTTAGATATAAGATGCAAGTAATAGTTGAAAGTTTCAAGTTGAAACTTTAAAAGTAATGAATTCTCGTTATGATAAGAAAATAAGAGGAAAGCCGCATTTCATCATAATTTTCATTATAACGGAAGTAGTAAAACATAGAAATAAGGTGGCTGACTATTCAGGACAAGAGACGTGGTGTGGATCCCGAAGGCGACTAAATTCTGAAGTAATCAAGTGATTCGATCATGTGGATAACTATTGGATATTAATGTGTTTTGTGTTTTATATAATTCGTGTTTGTCTACAATCTGTATACACAAACTGTCTTTGTCTTTGCTTGTTTTAGCATACTGTTAATTAGTCAATTTTGTAGGGATTTTTCTTTCTTTGTTTTCGGAGCTCGAGACCACCCATTTCCATTTGAAAAGCAACATGCTCCTCCTTTTCCCGTTTTCCCTACTGAGTATTATTTTACACTACCTACTATGTAGTGACTATAAATATATAACCACGAATCTTCCCGAATTTTCTTTTTTACTAATTTATTTGAAACATCATCGTTCTGAATTTTGCTTCATCAAGAGTGTTATAATAATCCGCCGTGCGATTAACTGAACATGACCTCCTTTGCGTTGTACGTATGCGCATGCTAACCACTAAACACTCTTCTGTTCATCAGGCTAACGGAATTTCTTCTGTCATAAATTATCATAACGCCGGAAAACAAAATTCATATAGAATCATGTTACCTTAAATTAAAAACATAAATATTTTGAGACTTGCGCGTATCATCGAACGTTAAAGGTGTGTGAGACCTACGGTCATATTTTGTAAAAGTATTTCAAAGTTGTAAGGAAAATATATCTAAATGAAATACGCATACTAAGCCAAATACAAATTCAACGAAGGCTTTGTGAACTTGTATATTCCTTTAACATGCATTGCGCCTGCTTTTAAGGGGTTCCAAGCAAATATATATATATAGTTGACATGATTGTAGGTTTTAAATAGTACATGTTGTTAAAAAAGAAAAGAAATAGTAGTCTACACTTTCATTGTAGAAGAATGGACACTTGGTAAAAAAAAAAGAATAAAGGTTATAGAGTGTGCCTTTTTTATGTGTGTAATGCGAAAGAACTAGGAAACGAACAGAAATCATAGGAAGGTATATAATTAGGAAGAAATAAATAGTTCACAGAAGAAGATAAGGAAAGTGTATTCCGACATTGAGTGACGGCTATGCACGTGAGGTTCACGAGGCCTTCAAAAGGGGACGGCGATAAAATTCAACTTAGCTACTGTACTTTTGTTGCAGGTTAAAAAACAATAAGAGCACCATCATCGATAGTTTCTTTGTAAAGTACCTCAAGATAAATATTAATAAAGAACAGAAAAATATGATTTGATCAAAAAAAAAAAAAAAAAAAAAAAAAAGAACAGAAAAATATGAAAGAGAATATGAGAAACATGAGAATCGATTGTCACAGAAGAAACGTTGGAGTTTTGGGAAGGTACCATATCTCCACTTACCACTTGATTATTGGTACAATTTTTCTTAAACATTAAAATTTAATTACAAAACTAAATATGTTAAAATATTGTTATAATAACGTGTAGAAATTTTGGTGAGAAACTTAACCATTAATGTTGCTCTAAGAGATAATCGAAGTGCCAAAAGTATTTCACGTAACTTGGTATTTTATTTTATTTTTACCAAAATACGACTTGAAGGGAGGAGATTAAAGATGTCAGTTGGACCGTAAAATCTAATTTAAACCATGTATAGAAGATTTATCTCGGTATATTTATAACCATGTCGTCTTTGATATTTTGAATTAAGATATTCGGGTAATGTAGGTTGATTTTCTTCATCCAATTATAATATGAAACGGATAAAGTTATGTTGGTTGTATGCCCACCTCCCCCCATAGCTATTCTCACAATTGGAGGGAGACACATCATACAACTCACATATGTTAAAGTTCTTTTCCAGACGTATAAATGTGATTTTATAAATGGTGTCCGCTGTCGGGCCATCATATTGTCTCTTATACAAGTTTATTACGTCACATTCTATAATTTGATTCGCTTAATCTAGATATATATGCACACGTATATCTCAACTCGAACGTGTTTGTAGATAAAACTTATAGATAGTTTCGTGAAAGAACGGTATTTGTTAATGTGGAAGCACATGCATGTAATAATAATATGGTATGGATTACACGTACGATCAAGATCAGATAAGAGGTGTACATAACCGGTTATGTTGCAAGTTTTCCGGTTATGTTTACATAAACGAGATTGAAGTAGTTGTTTACTTGTTTTATTTACACAAACAAATAGTTATCCTACTATTAATGTAAGTAAGTACTTATTAAAAGAATACTAATGACGAAGGAAGGAATGAAAGTGATTGACAAAGACGAGTTCCACGCAAGTGAAAGGAGTGATGTAAATTTAAGAGGCCACATGGGCATGCTTACTAATTTTGTTACGTGTCGTCTCCCTAATACTCCTTTTTCCTTGGACCACACTTCTACTTCTGCCACGTGTCCTCGCACGTTCCCTCCTTCTCCGGGCCTCTCCTTTCTACAGATTCCTCCTCCATCTTTGTTTGACTTCTACCGATTGCATTTTGTTTATTTTTTTCAACATTAAAGTGGGTTTGGTTATTGATTACTGATTAGTACCCCAATATTGAATCTTGTTTTTTTTATTATATTATACCATCCTCTTATAGTATAAAATAACTGAATTTTACACATGTACAATGTATAGAATACAAATGAATGAATGAGAGTGTTTAGGAGGAATAACGTAAATATATACTTTTTGTTACCTTTTCAAAATATCTAATTAATAAATTCAACTAATTATAAAAAATAAATATTATTTAATTGATTATACAACATCCAATAAATAAAAAACTACAGTGAAATATGAAAATTATGTATATTCTGAAACAATTTTTTTTTGTTTAAAACTATTTATATATGAACACATGAAGTATCTTTTTTTTTTCCTTTTGTTTTGAAAGTTTTTTGGGGGAAATCGATCCATGCCAGATCCAAAATATTATAAAAAGAACGTATGGTTGGTGAAATTGCTCTATTGATATTATATCGTTTGACTTCAGAAGTTTCCTTTCGTATATAACGAACTTTTTAAAAACCCCAAAAACTCTACGTCTCTACACGGTATGGAAATACCTTCAAAGTTGAGGCTACAAAATACCAGTCTATGTTTATTTATGTTTGATATAACTAAGTTGATCGTTAGTCGCATTTACAACATTATCACACAAAAGCTAAAGTCGAATCTATATATTAAAAACATAATAAAATCACCCCAAAAGGCAGAGCTACATGCACCACCTTGAATTTGTACTTTGTTGTCTTAGCCATTAAGCGATATATGTGGTTTTGATAGACTTTATGTGGGTGGATATGTAGGTAAAGTAATTTAGTTTAGTGGCATATGTAATGTTTAAATTTTTTATATGGATAAGATTTGGAGTTCGCGTAGGTTTGTTTACTCTTCTCTTAATATGGGATTATCTAAGTTCAAAAAAAAAAAAAGGGATTATATACAAGTTGTAATAAATGTGAGATAGGCATTCAAACCCAAGCAACAATGTCAAACTCTAGTTTGAAAGTACCGATAAAAATCATACAGTCGTTAACTAGGGTTTATTTTTTATATTCATAGAGGTGTATATTTACATTCATAGGAGGAAAAGGAGAGAAAATACTTCTTATTGATCAATAGGAAAGAAGATGCGCATATGGCACGGGATAGATTCCTTTTATCATATGCTTTTGAGTTAGGACTTCCGATTAATTTGTCCTTTTTAGTTATATAATAATGTATGTTTAAATAAACTAATCCGACTTAATCATCAGTAAAGCTAAATGATTAAAATAATTAAATGTCATGTTTATCCCAACATTTGCCTTCCTTGTTTCCCGTACTTCCAACTCTCATCAGTTTTGCGTAACAGATAGATAAGTGGGTAGAAATATTCCATACGTTTTTGCTTTCTTTTAATTAATCAAAAGCTTATCAATCAGCAAATTCGTACTATAACTATCCTATCTCTATAATATTATTTGAGATGTCACTTTCCTATGTGTCGCGCTCACGTTCACTCTCACAATGGTTGATTACTACGATACCCATAATGAAATAAAAAAGTACTTTCAAATATTATTATTTCCTTTTTAAAATTTTCCAAATAACAAAATAAATAAAAAGGAAACATTTATAAAGTTTTAAAAATAATTTAAAAACGAAAAATATATGTATACATAATATGATTTCATAAGAAAAGGAAAGTTCACAAAATAGTAATATTCCATTTAAAAGATATCTTTAAGTAACAAAAAATATATACTTTTGAAGTAATAAAATACTTTTTTTATCTACATCTTCTTAGATGAAAAAATATATTTATATATAATGTGATTTCATAAAAAAAAAAGTTCACACAAATGATCTTGATATTAGAAAAAGAAATATTTTTCTTTTAAATCATAATTTTACACAATACAAATATATATTTTCAAAGTAACTGCATTTTTTATATATATCTATATATTTTCTTAGATGATTACACAAAATAATTAAGTAACATAAACATATGTAGGTTTAATTGACAAAAAAATATTTTTTATTATTATTATTGAAATGAATTTTTTATGTTTTTTCATATATTTTACTATAATATCTTAAAATTACGGAAAAATAAATAAATTTCATTTTCTTATATAATATAATTTATAAAATACAATCACATTTTTTCTGTATATTTTAAGAGATATTGAAAAAATTAAAAATAAATTTTAGCAATAAACATATTAACAAATGAACATATTAGCAACTAATCCAACTTATATCTAAAATCATAGATGTAACTACAATAAGAATGTATAATTTATTAGTAACTAACCCAACTTATATATAAAATCATAGATGTAACTACAATAAGAATGTATCATTTATTTATTTTGTTTATATAATAATAATTTATTTATTTTGTTTATATAATAATAATTTATTTATTTTTTATATAATAATAATTTATTTATTTTGTTTTGTTTTATAAATTTAAATTATATGATGACTTAAAACATATTAACAAATGATAAATAAAATATTAACTCACTGTTACAATTTAGATCTTTTGTAAAATTTATATATATGCATGAGACTTTAGAATATTATCATTATATTAATTTATGTAATTTGGAATCAGACATTTTAGTTTATTTTTTATTCTATTCTAATTACAATATATCTTAAATTATACATAATCTTAAAATGCAAATAAGAAAATTAATAAAAAACTAATATATTTACAAAAAATAAATTTTATAGTTGAATTCAAATAAATAGACAGAATCCAATATGTCCAAATGACAAATAAATTGACTGTAAAAACAACAAAATCAATTAGATAAATATTTAATTAAAATAATGTGATATAATTAATATAAATTATATGTACAAATTATAAATTAATTTAAAATTAAAAATAAATATCAATTAATTGTTATATTATATTTATTTTATAAATATTTATGTCCGTGCATGAGCACGGGAAAATCACCTAGTTATATTATGGTTGTGCTGGCGACTGATTACCGTTAATAAACTTATGCAGTAAGAGTATTTTAATGCAAGTGCTACAAGGATGGACAACTTAACCTAATATCCAAAACCATGATATACAAGATTCGATCTGTAGTTTTTCATACATTATCTTTTTTTTTTAGATCTAGATTAATTCACATCTGACCATTTTACCAGCAAATACTAAAAGCAATCTGATGGTTCAGCAAACTTTAAAAATGCGAATGTCACAACTCACAACCTTAAACCTCCTTAATGGCTAAAATTGTCAAGTGGTTGCCCCTAAGTTACGCCACGATTTAGAGAATTAATTATTCCCCAATGTGAACTTATTGGGAACCCAGGGAATGCTATATTGAACTGACTCGGTTAAATGTTTAAACAATCGAATAAATAATAACCGAGACTCAGTCAAAAACGTCATAGTTAAGTAATTTATACAGACTAACTTATATTACATAAATCGGATGTTTAAAAAGATAAATACAGACTAAAAGTCAGATTGCACGCTATTTATATTACATAAATCTCAGAGTTGAATATAAATTACAGTCGTTGCGCTATTATTTTATAGATGTAATCTTTACTATTTGAGCAACTGCAAAATCGGTTTTATAGTATTGAGTATTTGAGTCTTGCATATATAGACTAGAGAATACATTTAATCATAATTAAACTAATTTAGTATGTACAAATTTGTGTGCTGGAAAAGTTTTTCTATTACCGTAAAGATTAATTAAAGCTGCTAAGCATCACCAAGGTGTTGTCTACTATTAAGAAGTAGTAAGTCTTGCATAAAAAAACATTAGTATAAAGAGACCCGTACTAAAATGAAAGTGTGACATGGATCCCATGGTCCACTTGTATATAAACAACATTAATCCAAACTGTATTCGCGTACAAAATTACAGAACGTGGTACGTGGTGGATCAGGTTAAAGAAGATGTCTCTAGATTTGTGGGAATAAAAAGAAGCCGTCTTGAATCCAACAACAGTGGAGTGGGCTTTACTTGAATTCTGAGTGATATTACTGCTGTTTAAATTGTTTTGCGAAATAATAACAACCCAAAATATTAGTTTAGCGCATTTTAAATGATTGTGTGTTTGGCCCACTTTAATTAATGTATCGAGAAATTTGAAACGAAGCTGTTTATGAGGGTTAACGCCTCGTGTTAGTAGCTACGTTCGTCGTCGGGTCACACCTAGGAAGCAAATATGATGAAGCTCTCGCTGATCTCCTTACTCCTTGGGTTGTGGTTCTTCTCGACGATCTGTCACTCAAATCCTCTCGCTCGCGCTTCAACGATACGGCCAGTACTTGTACGATGGGCTCATCATCTGACTGAGCCCCTACACCTACCTGATCGCTACTTTGCTTGTGGAGGATCATTGGATTCGAAAGCCATAGCTGATCTTATCGTGGGATTGCCACAGAGTGTGGGGTTGATTTCGATGAGGTTCGTCCGTCTCTCTCTCTCTGATGTTGACGGCGACCACACCTTGATTTAGTTAAATCCGATCCCCATTAATTTTAGGAAAATCCAACAACATTCAGGTTAATCTCCCTGCAAACTTCTTTCAGCCTGCTAACCCAACTTCCAAGTTGTCCACTCCTCCCCACCTCACTGCGGAGATACTGGAGTGGTCAGGGAAGAGCTGGGAACCGTATGTAGCGGATGATGTGCAGGTTCAGTTTGAGCCCATATGTCCTGAAAACCTTGTCAACAGACAAGAAGGTGACTTAATTTCTGAGCTCCTAAACAGAGTCTTCTCTTCTTCTTTTTTCTTCTTGTGGATTTAAGTTTCTTTTTATCTTTACAAGTTAGAACTCAGCTTGCTTGGTGTTGCCTACTGTGCAGGGTCTGTTTCATACATCTTTCAAGGTTCCTGATGTGTATGGTGTACTCCAGTTTAAGGTTGAATATAAAAAGCTCGGCTACACTAAATTCTCTCTTTCAAAGCAGGTGAGTAAGAGTAACTATCTTCTTAAGTGTTTAGACGCGTGACGTAAAAATAATAATAATGAGGATATATGCATGCAGATTCCTGTGAAGCTTTACAGACATAATGAGTATCAGAGATTTATCCCAACTGCCTATCCTTATTATGGAGCCTGCCATACTTCTCTCTTTTTTTTCTTTCACACATACACAGCTGCTAAAGGAGCTTATCTTTTGTGTGTTTTCAATGCAGATGGCTGGTTTCCTTGTCTTCAGCTTCGTCTATCTCTACCATAAGTAGAAAATGCATTGAATTTGGTTCTCCAGTCTCATAAAGTAAGCCAGACCTCTTCATACTTAGACGAGAGAAATGTATCATTTGAATTTTGAGTCCCCTCTTATTTCGCGAACAAGCTTTTTTTTTTTTTTTTTGAACTCATTTTTCGTATTGAAAGCATAAAAGAAAGAAAAAGATTACAAGCCCACATTGACTTTAGTTTGTTCTACATCCCAGCCCAGTAACCCCACATCAGTTATCATAACTTAGCCCTATAGCCCAAACAATACATTGAATTTTACGGAAGAGAACCGAAGCTTCTGGAGAGATGATCATCAGGTTAACCATTGCTGCATCATTAAGGAGGAGGTAGTCGGGTTTACAGAACGTAAGGATAGGATTCTGTCCCTGATCTGTCTGTCTATCTTGCGGATCAGAACATCAGAAGAGGAGAAGATGTTTCTGTGTAGTCTGGTATTCCTTTCTGACCAAGACCAATACAAGCACGCTTGCCAGCATAATAAGGAGAGCATACCAATTGGTGATCGTTTGTTAACCACCTGCAGCTGCAGCAAGACCCTGCTCCAAGATCGTTCACCGTGGATTCCACATCGCCTAATCAGTTCACTCCATATTGCCCAAGTGTAATCACACTCAAAAAAAAGATGATTGCGGCTTTCATCGCTGTGATTACAGAGCAGACATACCGCTGGAGTAGCAAGACCCCAACCAATTATTCTGTCTCTCGTAGGGCAACGGTTCAAAACAAACAGCCAGGAGAGAAAGCTGTGTCTTGGCACTCCACTTTTGTTCCAAACCGTCTGGAACCAAGGGACAGAGACTCCTTGATCTCTAAGGTGATAATACACGTGGCCCATTGAGTATCTACTACACTTCCTGCCATCTATCTCCCATTCATAGTAATCTTCTTCTTCAATAAGGTCGAGCGTTGTAAGCATTGTGTGTAGCTGAACTTGAGCCTCTGATCTTGCAGGAGGGAGTTGCCAACCATCATTAGTATGGAGGGAAGCCAGAGTCGCAAATTCCGGGATTCCAAGTGAAGTACTTGATCCTAGTTGCAGGAAATGTCTCATCATGCCGAGAGAGGACCAATTGTCTGTCCAAAACCGACAGGTGACACCATTACACACCCGCTTTTTGATCCATTGATAGATCAATGGACTGAGCTTTAGTCAAACACTTTCAACCTTTGTTTTGTTCTCCGCGTATTTTATGTTAGCGGGTAATTTTACAACCTTTCTCTACTCTCTTTTCCCCTTGGTAAAAAATATAAGTATGATCGAGGCACGTCACTCACTGTAATCCACATACTTTTCATAATATCATATTTTTAACTACTGTTAATTTATCACCGATTTAGAAAGCTAGACCGGTGATATAGAGAACATAAAAATACAAATTTCAAACAAAATAAAAAGAAGCGTCAAACAGCTCGTACAATTCAACAAGTACAATTTATAAATTTATGAATAATAAATACTATACAGTAATAATTATAAAGAATATAGTTTTATAAACAAACATAAACATATATAGAAAATCAACAAATTCTATTTTTATTTAAATAAACTTTCACAAAAAAAAATGTAAAGAAATAAATTCTATTTTTATAAGTTTAAAATTATTTTAAATTTCTAACAAATATTAATAAATATCACCCTATAAAAACAAATTTGTACTTTATAAAAATTGGTATATAAACCATTAAAAGTGTCTACATATTTAAAATCACCAATCACAATATGGCAAATCATAATTTTAGGTACAATTTATACCACAATTGTAAAACAATTAGCAATGGATGTCGTTTGAGCAGGTTGTTGTTCAGTGTTCACTTAAGACTCGGGAACTTGTAAAATTGGTTATAGGCTTTTATGTTAGGTTTTCCAGGCCTGCTATGCTATAGTTTGCCCATTTGAAATATCTAATTACCCACCTAAAGATCGTGTATAAAAATATTGACAATATTGTATTTGAAATAATTGATTGTCCACCCGCCTGAAAAAGTAGGGAAAAGAATCGGTTACAACTTACTTGGTAACATGGAAAAAATATATAAAAATTAACGGTCAAGAAAAGGGAGAGTGGGTGGGTGAATAAAAACAGTAACGTTCACTCAGCTGGGGAAGGTAGCTTCGTAAAAAGCAAAGAATCAACCTTTCTTTGTTATTTATCACATAAACAATGACCCCACAAGAAATTTAAAGTAGTTGGATCCTCTCGTGAGAGCTTTGGTTGGTAAACTAAACAAAACAAAAAGCAAAGAAACCCTCCTTAGATATCAACTCCCCAACACTCTCTCATGCACATACACTCATCGATTCCAAACTCTCCTCTTGCGTTTACGTGGCCACTTGTTTACGTGTGTCCTCACTCATTTATCAGCTACTCCACTGCTCCTCCTTTCTCACATATTCCGTGTTTTCCATTCTTCTTTCTTGGGGGGTGTGTTAATTGTGAGATTCTCCGACGACACGCAGGTCAAATTGTTCTCAAACACACACGTACCTCAGTTTTACGTTAAAGTAGCCCGAAATAATTATTTTTTTTTATTTTTTTTTTTTTTTGGTAAAATGTTAAAATATTATTACCAATTTTTAATTTTTGACAGACGATACAATAGATGACTAGTAGCGGAAATAAAAACAACAACACAATAACAAACTAAAGACAGCAAATAAAGGCTCGGACTGATTAACAACGCAGCACAACCGGTTAAAACAAAGCAATAGCGAGACGAGGTAAGACCTTACAACCCTGAAACTAGATGAGAAGACCGGCCGGTTGCCACGAGCACTGAGAGAAGGGCGCCCTCAAACCCTGAATGCAACAGTTACCTACAGCTTCTAGCCGATAACCCAGAGCAAAGCAGAGCGCAGAATCCAACCACGGACACAGAGCAAGCAAGATAAAAGAGACCACCGGCGGTACGAGGAAAAGCCGAAGACCAACAGTGCCGTCGTTCCGAGGTTTACGCCGGAGATTACCGCCTCCATTGCATTTCTCGGGGACCGTATACACTCATTTAACCACAACCCGAATAGAATATGGATCGGTAGACGGACAGCTCCTCCGGAGGCAACTAAACCGAAGCCACGCTCGAGCCCCCGTTGACTTACTATCACACCAGCAAAAACACAGTCGAGCCAGAAGTTGTTGCCAAGCCACGAACACGAACCTGCTGAGATTATTTGAGAGAAGCTAGCGACGGAGAAGGCCACAAACGTCATCACCACTGAGTTCTGAGCGATGAAGAAGCACACCATGTGAAACCACACACTACGCGACGCCACAGGGAAACCGGACGGACGTCTCCATCCTCGACGAAACCCACGCGCAGCCACCACCTGAGAACACGACGGTGGCTCACAGATTCAGAAGAGAGATCTGGAGTTACCAAGAACCAGTGCCTCAACACCACTCGAGTTTCCAAGTTCCGGCAAACCCTAGACCCCCAACTCCACACGCAGCTGAAGCCACCACCAGGAGCCACCCCGGAGGTAAATCGAGCCAACGAGGAGCTTAACGACACAACACGCGCCACCAACTCGGCGGGACAAGACTGGATCTGGGAAAAAAATTGGCGAGCTCCGATTCAGACGAGGGAATCACAAAGGTGGAAGAAACCGTCCTCTAGAGACTTCCGCCGTTGTTAACCCTAGATCTATAGTCGGAGCGACCAGATCTGAGACACAGTCAAGCACCACCCTCAAAGCCGCAGAACAACGAAGGAGACAGACGAGAGAGAGATAGAGATGGACATAGACGGGAGAGAGATGGAGGCCGGCCACCGCACGAGGCGGCGGCCGCCGGACTAAGCTGACGGAGAGGAGCTCGGGAGTAGAGAGAAGGTGGAGAGTTTGTTTTGAGAGAGAGAGTGCGTTTTCACACGCCAGAAAGGTGTTTTCACCTCTTTGCCGGGAACCCAAGCAATGTAAATAGTCCCTCCCAGCACGAATCGAACCCGGGTGGCGGAAGTTACAGCCGCAACCCCTTTACCACCAGAGCTGACTCGTTCTGGTAAAAAGGAAATTAAGTACAGATTACATTTGACAATGTTGCTCTTAACATACATATCATTGCCTTCCACTAATAATTGTTTTTTTGTGAAGATGATGACTGCATATTCTCGAACAATACATTATTACGTTAGGAATATGTTCTCTCGTGTCTTCGTAATCCACTACTGGAATATTCCTCCTTGGCTTAATGTTTGAAAAATAACTCACCGAATTTTTTTAAATCAACCTACAATTATACAGAAGTGATGCTTGCACTTATCTAAATCTACGTGTTATGGAACACCGCATTCTAAAAGGATAATACACATTTTTCTAATCAAAATTTCGTTTTAGAGTATTAATTATAATTAAGGATTTTAAATTGATGCTTTAGATGAATATTTTAGTAGTTCTTAAAAGACTTCGCGTGTCAGCAAGATTTTTTTTTTTTTTCCTCCGGCAATGCGTGGCGACTCACTTATGACGTCTGACGATTAGCATTAGCTAAACCGATATAAAAACATTTTCACTCCTGACATAATCTTTCATTTGCAAAATTTTCAATGATCTCATTTTATAAATATTAATATTTAATTTAATTTTAGTTATATTATTAAAATTTAATGTAAAAATGAAAACATTTAGAATAAACACATGCATGTGTCAGAAAGATACTTTCTTAAAAAATTTCGGAAAAAATTTTAACCTGATTTTGTACTATTTTTTACTTTGTTTAATCATAAGATATCTACTAGAATATTACAAACGTGGATGCTCTAATGTAATTCACATGACAAAACGATTAAATCCTCAATTTGTTTTGCTCATATTGTTCTCATGAAAGAATATTGTTCAATTTAATTATCCAAACTCGCCAAAAACGAGGTATTTTTTTTTTCCTGTTTCATCTAAATAATTTCGAGTTGATGTGCATTTTAATCATATACTAGTATTATTACTATGAATGCAAGATTTAAAAATACGAACGGAATTCTTCATTCGTCAATGATTTATATTTTAAAAATATCAGAGATGTCTATCGAGTGTATTCACACTGAGGAATAAACCAAATGCATTATTGCACTAATAGGCAATAAATATTAGATGGTCCTATCTTCTATCTATTCGTTTTGCTTTGTCAGCTATAGATGCGTTTATTAGGCACGTTAATTAAAATAGGATATATAGTTAGCTGTATCATAACTAACGTTTAAAATAGTTTAATAAGGCGAGAAATAGATAAGCAACGCCTATGTGTAATTGTCGTGTTAAAATATAAATGGTGCGATAAAGATACTGTTGCTTCCAGTTTGTTTGCGTCATTGTTCTGAACCAACGATGATACCTATAAAAGGAAGCTCAAATCTTCAGTTTCAATCTCAGACCAAAATACAAAGCCTGTTTTCTCTGTTCTGTCTCTTTCTAAAACCGTAGGTAGCTTTAGAGATCGACGATGTCGTCGAAGAAAACACTAGTTCGAAATCTCTTCAACATTTCCAAAACATATTCCCGGATCTCGGGTCTTACCCGAATGCGTCCTCCGACCAAACCGGGCATTACTCCTGACGCCGGAGATTCTGGAATCCGCCGGAGATTTCTCCACAAGAGGGCCTTTTCCTCGCCGGATTTTGTTCCAAGAGGGGGCAATCTGATGGAGAAACTCAGGGAGCTGACTTTATCGAACAATCGGCTTCGCCTTGATGAGATGTTACCGCCGCCGACGCCGGAGAAGACGTCTCCGGAAAATTTCCCGGCGGTTACGGTGGATGACGTGAAGAAGCTTATGAGAGCAGCGGAAATGGAGATGGTGAAATCGAAACTGAGAGAGATTGGGAAAAACTGGGTTCCGTTGTCGGAGTTTGTCCGAGTATGCGGAGAAAACAGTTCGGATCCTGAACAAGGTAACCGGGTCGCCAATATGCTCGACCAAGCTGGAAACGTCATCGTTTTGGGAAATTTCGTCTGCCTTAAACCCGAAGAAGTAAGTTTCTAAGCATGCATGCATGCACATTTAAATTGCTGATTAAAAATTAAAAATCTAATATATATATTTTTTTTCTTAATTTTGTATAGCTAACAAGCGCCGTGGCTGGCCTAATTCCGACAAACGAACCCACTCGCGACGCTGCGACAATACAAGAGTTCGAGCAACTTGAGATTATAAAATCAGATATCGACAAAAGAGCCGATGATATGGTACGGCGAGAGTTAATGGCCGGACTAGGCTTTGCTGTGGCCCAAACGATTGGATTTTTTAGGTTGACGTTTTGGGAACTGTCTTGGGACGTGATGGAGCCCATATGCTACTACGTAAGTTCCACGTATTTCATGGCTGGTTACGCCTTCTTCATCCGAACCGCAAAGGAACCTACCTTCCAAGGGTTTTACAAAAGCCGGTTGCAGACCAAGCAGAAACGGTTGATTAAAATGCTTGATTTCGATATCGACCGCTTTACCAAGCTACAGAAGATGCATCGTCCAGACTTTACTAAATCTGGTCGTTGTTGATCGTAATATTTTTGTTGGTTGATTATCTTCTAATTCGGATACCAATTACAAGTATAAACGTCTAAAAGTTTTTATAGAGATTAAGGCTATAACTGGTAACTCATTTTAGGAATGAATGGAATAAATGGAATTGGAATTAATGGAATAAAATGGAATGGAATAGAGATAATTTGAGGAATTAATGGAATGATATATGTATTTATTTTTTAATTATATTTAAGTTAATCAATTCCATGCATTCCTTTCATTCTTCTATCTTTTTTATTATGAATGGTTTTTAACGTGATTCACAATTTTTTTCAGTTATCCCACATGAATTAATGGAATCAAATTTTTAATTTTTTCCATTTAACTGGTAACTTTTTTCTGGAATGCTCATGAATGACTAATTCCACATGATTCCATTCATAAAAAATGCAATCCAAACTTAGAAGGATCTTTTCTTTTTCACAAAACACACTTTGGTTTGCACCTAGCTATAAAGAGAGAGAGAGAGAGAGAGAGAGAGAGAGAAATAGAGAGTTGTACTCGCTTGGAGAGAGAGTTTTAATCTCTAGCGGAGAGTCGCTTGGCATGCCAAGGAGCTCCTAAAAATTTGCACGTAAAGAGATATGGAGACTGATCATAACTGAATATAGTATTAGTGGGTCTAGTCCACATCCAAATGCTAATTCAGAATGAAGGATTATCGCATCATTTATATATTGCTCTAAGTATCATCATTCCACACGAGTTGTGGAATGTGATATATTCTAATTAATAAAATTGCAACTTGATTGTCAATTTTTATAATAAAATAATATAGAATTTTTTTATTTCATTTATTTAATATTTTTTTTACCATTTATAATGAATGAAACGGAATGTTTATTCCATCAATGAAAAATTAAAAAAATTCACGAAAATCATTATATTATAATTTAGATCATAAATAAATAGAAAGAAATGTATTCAATTTTTTGTATTTCATTTCTTTTCATTCTACTAATTTCATTTTATATTCACCAGTTACAACTTTTAAGATGTAAGTATGAAACGGTCTAATGGAAATCTCTCAAACCAAATATTTCAGAAATACCATAACAATATGAATTTTATACATGTTTTTTTGTTTTGTTTTTTGCTAAAATAATTTTATACATGTTATTATCTAGTGAACCAACTCACAGACTCTCATATCATATTATTAATAGGTTTGACTCACACACCAAAAGTTAAATCAAGAATGAGTGATTGTCACACATCACTTATAAATTGCCCAACAAGAACCATTATACCACTCAATGTAAGACTTTCTAATAACAACCTTAAGAAATCCAAGACGAACTTGTGGTCAAATGCTGCTGGCGTGCGCATGGCTAAAGTTTTCGCCATCAAAGCATAACTTGCAACTAATCGCACTAAGAAGACATTTGTGTATAACACGCAAGACCGTTGGAAGTGTCCAACTTAATTCTCCGAAAAACAAAGAAGAAATTTTTGAAAACATGAAGAAAGAGCAAATACTACAAAAGAAGAAAGCAGTCTATACAAAAATTTAAGGGATGTTGTTTGTCTACTCACAATCTTCTCTTTTTCCTCATGTTTATTCAAATCTTGTTTCTCAACACTAGAAGAGGAGAAACTCTTTCCTTTTTTTTTGAACAAAATGATTCACTCTTTCTCAACTTTCAAGAAGTTGGCCTTCGAAATTCACGGATTTTCATATGCAAATCGTAGCATTCGTAAGTATCCAAAAGTCTGTGACCGAAGATTTCATGCATTATAGACCTATCATCACAAACTTTTTTTTTATTTTTTTATAAGTACTTATTTATTCACGATTTTTCTTTTCAGAGTACCTTTACAACACAAAATAAAGGAAAAAAGAAGAAGATGAAAGAAAGATACAAGAAATTGAAAGAGCAAAACAACCCAAGTGAAGCAGGCTAGATGAAGATGAACCTGGCTAATGAAGCTGAAATTTGGAGGAGCGTTTGTTTTGGGTTGATGATTTCACTAATCTTGGAAGTTGGATTTGGAGGAGTTTAATGGATCATAGGGACACAGCAAGACAATTTATAACCTGCACCGTTATGTCTGGCCGGAATGCACTCTTCTGGTTGGATGATTAGACTGGGATGGGTTCTCTTTTGCATCTAACGGGACCCTCAGGAATCTCCTTTTCTGCCTATGTCTTTGAGGCGTTAAATGAAGGACGGTGGATTGCTTCTCGCAGCAGACATCCGACTCTAGCTCTGCTACGGTCGTGCATGCCTTCTCCGCTCCCTTCTCTGGATTCTTCAGAGCCTGACTTCTATTTTTGGAAGAACTCCCCTCATGATTCACCAGATAGGTTTTCTGCCTCCAAGGTTTGGCATTTCCTAAATCCTATTGAAAGCCCGGTGACTTGGTTTTCTCTGGTCTGGTTCAAACAAAAAATCCCTAAGCATGCATTCATTGCTTGGCTTGCGTTCAGAGATCGTCTAAGCTCATGGGGTATTCAGGTTTCACCAGGTTGTATGTTGTGTGGTGATGAAAATGAACCCACCGCTTTCCTTTGAAGATGTGGAGGCTTGGCTGAGGTCCTCGGCACTTTGCAGAGAACTGAAGCCTCTTGTTCTCCTAATATTTCAAGCAGTGATCTATTTTCTATGGAAGGAGCGAAATTCCTGATTTCATAATTCATTAAGCAAGCCTTCTCAAGTTGTTATAAAGGAAATCCAGCTTCAAATAAGAGCAAGACTTCTGGGTCTGGAACGGGAGAGACTGTCCACTTCTCATTCAGTTACCACAGCAGCTTCAAGACACACAAGAACAAGAACATATCATCACAAACTTCGTTCCCTTGGGCTGCAAACAACAAGCCCAAAAACCACAGAGACTATTCTTTCCTCTTGTAACCAAACTCAATTAGTACCTCTAGTCTATTTGCCTCTCTTCGCTTCTATCCACAGACTCCTTAGTCTCTCTCTGTCAGGGATCAGATTCAGGGTCCTTCATGGCTAGGAACAATCGAATGGCTAATAGGTTAATTTAACGAAATAATTGAAGATTACCGAGATGCGAATAGTTATTGTAATTTGTACTCTATTAATAATTAATTGTGCCTCGGCCACATCTCTGTGTCCACCGACTATTTTTACGTTATAGTATTCCAGTGACGTATATCCCTCTAACTGATTCAAACCACATTTACAGCTACACGTGTAAAATATTTCGAAATAAAAAAGTGAATAAAAAAGGAATTAAAACAATTATCCTGCGCGCTGTACCAACTACAAAGTCGTATTAATCAGTGACTAATTAAATCTCCAAAAGGACAGTTTAGGGGGTGTTAGTGGGGATGAGATTTATAATGAGTCTTAAAATTTCTAAGTCTAGTGTTATTGGTTTATAGATTCTCATCTTCTCATTGAAATCTATTGTTATTGGTTTGATGATTCTATAACTCTATACAAAATCATTTGTTATTCAAAAAGTTTAGATTTTAATGATTCTACAAATCTATTAAAGTAAGTGTTATTGGAAGTTGAATTCTTATCCTTTTAACTCACAAATTAAGATTTTGAGAATACTACATGTTTACCTTGAATTCTTAGAATCATTACATTACTTTATTTTCATAGATTTTCACAATATACAAAATTCTCTACATCTCTTTCCAAATTTAACAAATCTCTCAACTTTTAAAATCAACAAACTCTATAGAAATCTAAGTCCCACTAACACCCCCTTATATTCTTTTTCTTTTTCAGCAGGCCACGATATATATAAAAAGGTACAAAACTTCTTCAAGGATAGTCGACAAAGAAGAATACATTACCTAACAAAAATGATGATGAAAGATGTTCAAAACATGAGATCCGAGAAGATTAGTGCCAAGGACGAACCTTTTCAGTCACCAGGAGATTACGTTAGATTCATAAGCCCAGAGGTTTACAAATCCAACAGACAGAAATATCTCAGAAGCTACACGTTCAAAAGCTACGAGGAGGAAGCAGACTTGTCTCCCAAGAAACAGAGGAAGTGGTTCAAGAACAAGAAGATGATCAAGTTTAAGAAGACAAGTGACTCATTTGGCAACTCGCTCAAGTCTTGTCTCATCCTCTTGTTCTCTTGCTTCCATGTCTGATTCTTCTAATATGTATAAGATTACCCACTCCTCTTTTTATCTTTCTTTTGTCTATCGTAATTTCAATCCATCTTCACTTTGCTTTTGGAATAAATTCGAACTCCTTGTGTAAACTTTAACTAAATTTTATTCGAATATCACACTGTTGTCTCGTTTTCATTGACATTGAATATCGATTTTTCTCTATTTTTTTAATTGCATAGACTTTTGAAAATGACAGACGTTCCTGTTCCTGTTCCTGTTAAATATAATTGATAGCGTGTAATGAGAGATTATGAAATGTTTTAGTCAAATATCATGCAAGCCGCCGGCACAGTCGAATTGGCTGAAGGAGTCTTTGATAGAATTCTTTAATCTTGAACAGTGTGTTTTGATCTTAGGGTTGACGCATGTGTAATGTATATACATCAATATACATTATCATTGAATACGACAACAAGAAGAATATTCCAACGATAAAATGCCAAATTTTATTTCAAATAAAAATTAACAAAAAGAGATACAAAGAGAAATTTGCTGGTTAGTTGATCCGTCTCCGTCGCGATTAGTGACCACATAAAGCGTAATCAAAGTGATTCTTAATATATATATATATATTTTTTTTTGAAACTAAAGTGATTCTTAATATTAGGTCACTGGGTCATATGGCTTTAGTTATTTGTTTGTTTTTTCTGGAAATAAAGCTACATGAACATGAAGAGACACGTCACATTCAACGCTATCTTGCTCCACCTTCGTTATATAATGATTTTTTTGGTAACCATACATAAGATTCAGGCTTCGAATGGTGACCATCGTCCTGTCCCGCCCTTCAATTAACAGTAACAAAATCTCTACATACACTATATATCTATACATTTTTATAACTGTTAAAACCGCACCGCAGTTTGAGCAGTTGAATTGCTTGTCCCGCACCGCTCAAACTGCAGTCACCATTCGAAGCTTCAATCATTTAAAAGAAGAAGAAAAATGACATTATATGATTTTTGTATGTCTCGGCGTGCAAAAAATATAACAATATATTTTTAATGCATAGTTGATTCATGCATTAAATATATGATGATGGTCAAAAAGGTTTGGAACTTTTGTTGTCTCCGTTTCTGTAGAGAATAGCGATTTTATAGTGATTCGTCCACTGATTTAGGGAGTATGTGAAGTTTTACTAAATTAATTGACTAAAAAAATTGAACAATGTCCATGTACCATGAAAGAGAGTTTAGTGTAAATTAATACAAATTTAGAAGGCTCCAAACCTCTTTGAACATCATCATATGTTAGTGCAGAATGCAACTATGCATTAAAACACTATTGTCTCAAAAATCGATGTGTTAACCCCTACGAAAACATTGAGTTTTACATTAAACGCTCTATAAACTGAAGCTTATACTTTTTATTGTGGCGTTAAATTTTCTAATGACATTTTAAATTTGTATTAATGTATGTTAAACTCTCTTTCATGGTACATAAGCATCGTTCAAATTTTTTAATCAATTAATTTAGTACAATTTCATATACTTCCTAAATCAGTGAACTAACCACTACAAAATCGCTATTCTCTAGAGAAACGAAGACAACAAAGGTTCCAAACTTCTTTTACCATCATCATATATTAGTGCAGCAGACAACTATGCATTAAAACAATATTGTTATATTTTTTGAATTTTTCTCAAATCTATGTGTTTACCCTTAAGAAAATATTGAGTTTTATATTAAACGCTCTATAAACTGAAGCTTATACTTTTTATTGTTGTGTTAAATTTTCTAATGACATTTTAAATATGTATTAATGAATGTTAAACTCTCTACCATGATATATGGGATCATTCTAATTTTTTATCAATTAATTTAGTAAAACTTCATAATACTCTCTAAATCAGTAAAATAATCATTATAAAATCGTTATTATCTTGGAAAACAAAGACAAAAAAGTTTCAAATCTCTTTAAACATCATTATATATTAGAAAAAAATATTGTCATATTTTTTGAATTTTTGTCCATATCTATGTATCGCTATGAATATATTGAGTTTTACGTTAAACGCTCTATATAATGAAGCTTATACTTTTTAGTGTTGTTTTAAAATTTCTAACCGCATTCTACATTTGTATTAATGTATTTGAAACTCTCTTTCATGGTACATGGACATCTTTCTAACTTTGTATCAATTAATCAAGTAAAACTTCATATAATCCCTAAATTAGTGGACTAACCATTAAAAAATCGCTATTTTTAAAAGAAACATACACAACAAAGATTTCAAGTCTCTTTGACCATCATAATATGTTAGTTTAGGATGCAACTATGCATTAAAACGATATAGTTATATTTTGATTTATTTCAAAATTTATGTATAAATCCATAGGAAATATTTAGTTTTACATTAAACGCTTTATACACTGAAATCTAAACTTTTTAGTATTGTTTTAAAATTTATAACTATATTCTACATTTGTATTAATGCATGTTTAGCTCTCTTTCATAGTATATGGGAATTGTTATAATTTTTTAATCAAACAATTTAGTAAAACTTCGAAATACTCCCTAAATTGGTGGAATAACCACTGCAAAGTCACTATTTTCTTCAAAAACGGAGACAACAAATGCTTCAACCCTCTTTGTACATCATCATATGTTAGTGCAGAATGCAACTATGCATTAAAACACTATTGTCATATTTTTTTGAAATTTTCTCAAAATCTATGTGTTAACCCCTACAAAAACATTGAGTTTTACGTTAAACACTCTATAAACTGAAGCTTATACTTTTTATTGTGGTGTTAAATTTTCTAATGACATTTTAAATTTGTATTAATGTATGTTAAACTCTCCTTCATGGTACATGAGTATCGTTCAAAAATTTTAATCAATTAATTTAGTACAACTTCATATACTCCCTATATCAGTGAACTAACCACTACAAAATCGCTATTCTCTAGAGAAACGGAGACAACAAAGGTTCCAAACCTCCTTTATCATCATCATATATTAGTGAAGCAGACAACTATGCATTAAAACAATATTGTTATATTTTTTAAATTTTTCTCAAAATCTATGTATTTACCCTTACGAAAATATTGAGTTTTATGTTAAATGCTCTATAAACTGAAGCTTATACTTTTTATTGTTGTGTTAAATTTTCTAATGACAGTTTAAATTTCTATTAATGAATGTTAAACTCTCTTCCATTATATATGAGATCATTCTAATTTTTTATCAATTAATTTAGTAAAACTTCATAATACTCTCTAAATCAGTAAAAATAACCATTATAAAATCGCTATTATCTTAGGAAACAAAGATAAAAAAGGTTCCAAACCTCTTTAAACATCATCATATGTTAGCATAGGATGAACTATCCTTAAAAAAATATTGTCGTATTTTTTAAATTTTTATCCACATCTATGTATCGGTATGAATATATTGAGTTTTACGTTAAACGCTTTATATAATGAAGCTTACACTTTTTAGTGTTGTTTTAAAATTTCTAACCATATTCTACAT
Source organism: Brassica napus (assembly GCF_020379485.1). NCBI lineage: Eukaryota > Viridiplantae > Streptophyta > Magnoliopsida > Brassicales > Brassicaceae > Brassica > Brassica napus. The sequence goes on along the minus strand of NW_026016783.1, from coordinate 12,604 downwards.
TTGCATTAATGTATTTGAAACTCTCTTTCATGGTACATGGACATCTTTCTAATTTTGTATCAATTAATCTAGTAAAACTTCATATATTCCCTAAATTAATGGATTAACCATTAAAAATCGCTATTTTTTAAAGAAACATAGACAACAAAGATTTCAAGCCTCTTTGACCATCATAATATGTTAGTTTATGATGAAACTATGCATTAAATGATATTGTTATATTTTTTGTTTTTTTTTTCAAAATTTATGTATAAACCCATAGGAAATATTTAGTTTTACGTTAAACGTTCTATATACTGAAATCTAAATTTTTAATGTTGTTTTAAATTTTTTAACTACATTTTACATTTGTATTAATGCATGTTTAGCTCTCTCTCATGGTATATGAGAATCGTTATAATTTTTTAATCAAACAATTTAGTAAAACTTCGAAATACTCTTTAAATTGGTGGAATAACCACTATAAAGTCACTATTTTCTTCAAAAACGGAGACAACAAAGACTCCAAACCTCTTTGAACATCATCATATGTTAGTGCAGAATGAAACTATGCAATAAAACAATATTTTCATATTTTTTGAATTTTTTTCAAAATCTATGTGTTAACCCTTACGAAAACATTGAGTTTTACGATAAACGCTCTAAAAACTGAAGCTTATACTTTTTATTGTGGGGTTAAATTTTCTAATGACATTTTAAATTTGTATTGATGTATGTTAAACTCTCTTTCATAGTTCATGAGCATCGTTCAAATTTTTAATCAATTAATTTAGTAGAACTTCATATATTCCATAAATCAGTGAACTAACCATTTCAAAATCACTATTCTCTAGAGAAACGGACACAACAAAGGTTCCTAACCTCTTTGACCATCATCATATTTTAATGTAGCAGACAACTATGTATTAAAATAATATTGTTATATTTTTGAATTTTTCTCAAAATCTATGTGTTTACCCTTACGAAAATATTGTGTTTTACATTAAACGATCTATAAATTGAAGCTTATATTTTTTTATTGTTGTGTTAAATTTTCAAATGATGTTTTAAATTTTTATTAATGTATGTTAAACTCTCTTCCATGATATATGGGATCATTGTAATTTTTTATCAATTAATTTAGTAAAACTTCATAATCTTTATATACTGAAGCATATAATCTTTGGTGTTGTTTTAAAATTTATAACCACGTTCTATATTTGTATTAATTTATGCTAAACTTTCTTTCAGGGTACATAAGCATCCTTCAATTTTTTTGATAAATTAATTTTAGTAAAACTTTATATACTCCCTAAATTAGTGGACTAACCATTACAAAATCGTTATTGTCTAAAGAAATGGAGATAACAAAGGTTTCAAACCTCTTTGATCAACATCATATATTAGTACATGAGGAAACTATGCATTAAAGCAATATTATATTTTTGAATTTTTTAAAGAAATCTATGTGTTAAGCCCTACGTAAACATTGAGTTTTTGGTAAATGCTTTATATATTGAAGCCTATAATATTTAGTGTTGTTTTTAAATTTCTAACTACATTCTAAATTTGTATAAATTTATGCTAATCTCTTTCATGATACATGAGTATCGTTCAAATTTTTAAATCAATTAATATAGTAAAACTTCATATACTCCCTTAATCAGTGGACTAACCACTACAAAATCGCTATTCTCTAGAGAAACAAAGACAAAAAAGTTCTAAACTTCTTTGGCCATCATCGTATATTAGTGCAGGAGCAACTATGCATTAAAACAATATTGTTATATTTTTTGAATTTTTTTTTCAAAATCTATATGTTAACCCCTACGAATACATTGAATTTCTGGTAAATGCTTCATATGCCGAAGCCTATAGCCTTTACTGTTGTTTTAAAATTTCTAACCACATTCTATATTTGTATTAAATTTATGCTAAGTTCTTTTTGATGGCACATAAGCATCGTTCAAAATGTTTAATCAATTAATTTAGTAAAACTTCATATACTCCCTAAATCAGTGAACTAACCACTACAAAATTGTTATTCTCTAGGGAGATGGAGACAAAAAGGTTCCAAACCTCTTCGACCATCATCATATATTAGTGCAGCAGACAACTATGCATTAAAACAATATTTTTATATTTTTTTAATTTTTCTCAAAATCTATGTGTTTACCACTACGAAAATAATGAGTTTTACGTTAAACGCTCTACATACTGAATCTTATACTTTTTATTGTTGTGTTAAATTTTCTAATGACATTTTAAATTTGTATTAATGAATGTTAACTCTCTTCCATGATATATGGGATCATTCTAATTTTTTATCAATTAATTTAATAAAACTTCATAATACTCTCTAAATTAGTAAAATAACCATTATAAAATCGCTATTATCTTGGGAGACAAAGGCAAAAAAGATTTCAAACCACTTTAAACATCATCATATGTTAGCGTATGATGAACTATCCTTTAAAAAATATTGTCATATTTTTTGAATTTTTATCCAAATCTATGTATCGCTATGAATATATTGAGTTTTACATTACACGCTATATATAATGAAGCTTATACTTTTTAGTATTGTTTTAAAATTTCTAACCACATTCTTCATTTGTATTAATATACTTTAAACACTCTTTATGGTACATGGGCATCTATCTAATTTTTTATCAATTAATCTTGTAAAACTTTATATAATTCCCAAATTAGTGGACTAACTAGTATTAAATCACTATTTTTTTCTAAAGAAACATAGAGACCAAAGATTTCAAGCCTCTTTGACCATCATAATTTGATATTTTAGGAAGAAACTACGCATTAAAAAGATATTGTTATATATATATATATTTTAAATCCATGTATAAACCCATACGAAATATTTAGTTTTACGTTAAATGCTCTATATACTGAAATCTAAACTTTTAAGTGTTGTTTTAAAATTTCTAACCACATTCTACATTAGTATTAATTTATGCTAAACTTTATTTCAGGGTACATGAGCATTGTTCAATTTCTTTTATAAATTAATTTAGTAAAATTTCATATACTCCTTAAATTTGTGGACTAACCATTACAAAATCACTATTTTCTAGAGAAATGGAGATAACAAAGGTTCAAAACTTCTTTGATCATCATCATATATAAGTACATGATGCAACTATGCATTAACGCAGTATTGTTATATTTTTTGAATTTTTTTGACTTTTTCTCCAAATCTATGTGTTAACCCTAACAAAAATATTGAGTTTTTGGTAAGTGATTTATATATTGAAACCTATAATCTTTAGTGTTGCTATAAAATTTCCAACCACATTCTCAATTTTTATTAATTTATGCTAAACTCTCTTTCATGGTACATGAGAATTGTTCAAATTTTTTTAGTCAATTAATTTAGTAAAACTTCATATACTCCCTAAATCAGTAGAATAATCACTATAAAATCGCTATTTTCTAGAGAAACGGAGACAACAAAGGTTCAAAACCTCTTTGACAATCATCATATATTAGTACAGGAGGCAACTATGCATTAAAATAATATTGTTATATTTTTTGATTTTTTTTCTCAAAATCTATGTGTTTACCCCTACGAAAATATTGAGTTTTACGTTAAACGCTCTATATACTGAATCTTATACTTTTATTGTTGTGTTAAATTTTCTAATGACATTTTAAATTTGTATTAATGTATGTTCAACTCTCTTTCATGATATATGAGATCATTCTAATTTTTTTATCAATTAATTTAGTAAAACTTCATAATACTCCATAAATCAGTAAAATAACCATTGTAAAATCACTATTATCTTGGGAAAGAGAGACAAAAAAAAGAATCTAAACCTCTTTGAACATTATCATATGTTAGTGTAGGATGACTATCCTTAAAAAAAATATTGTCATATTTTTTGAATTTTTGTCCAAATCTATGTATCACTATGAATACATTGAGTTTTTGGTAAATGCTTTATATACTGAAGTCTATAATCATTAGTGTTATTATAAAAATTTTTAACCACATTCTAAATTTGTATTAATTTATGCTAAACTCTCTTTCATGGTACATAAGCATCGTTCAAAGTTTTTAGTAAATTAATTTAGTAAAACTTCATATACTCCCTAAATCAGTGGACTAACCACTATAAAATCGCTATTCTCTAGAAAAAAGGAGACAACAAAGGTCCCAAACCTCTTTGACCATTATCATATATTAGTGCAGCAGACAAATATGCATTAAAAAAATATTGTTATATTTTTTGAATTTTTCTCAAAATCTATGTGTTTACCCCTACGAAAAATATTGAGTTTTTCTAATACTAAAGCTTATACTTTTTATTGTTGTGATAAATTTTCTAATGACATTTTAAATCTATATTAATGTATGTTAAACAATCTTTCATGATATGGGATTATTCTAATTTTTTATCAATTAATTTAGTAAAATTTCATAATACTCCCTAAATCAGTGGAATAACCATTATAAAATCGCTATTATCTTGGGATACAGAGACAAAAAAAAGGTTTCAAACTTCTTTGACCATTGTTACTGCAAGATGCAACTATGCGTTAAAACAATATTGTTATATTTGTTTAAAATTTTCTCATAATCTATCTGTCAACCCCTACAAAAATATTGAGTTTTTGGTAAATGCTTTATATACGGAAGCCTATAATCTTTAGTGTTGTTTTCAAATTTCTAACCACATTCTAAATTTGTATTAATTTATGCTAAATTATCTTTCATGGCACATGAGCATCGTTCAAACTTTTTGATCAATTAATTTAGTAAAACTTCATATACTTCCTAAATCAATGGACTAACCACTACAAAATCGCTATTCTCTAGAGAAACGGAGACAACAAATGTGTCAAACCTCTTTGATCATCATCATATATTAGTGAAGGAGGCAAATATGCATTAAAATAATATTGTTGTATTTTTTGAGTTTTTTCTCAAAATCTATGTGCTTACTTACCTTTACGAAAATTTTGAGTTTTACGTTAAACGCTCTATAAACTGAAGCTTATACTTTTTACTGTTGTGCTAAATTTTCTAATGCATTTTAAATTTGTATTAATGTATGTTAAACTCTCTTTCGTGATATATGGGATCATTCTAATTTTTGTAAAACTTCATAATACTCTCTAAATCAGTAAAATAACCATTATAAAATCGCTATTATCTTGGGAAACAGAGACAAAAAAGGTTTCAAACCTCTTTTAACATCATCATATGTTAGTGTAGGATGAAGTATCCTTGAAAATAATATTGTCATATTTTTGAATTTTTATCCAAATCTATGTATCGCTATGAATATATTGAGTTTTACGTTAAACGCTCTATATAATGAAGCTATACTTTTAGTGTTGTTTTAAAATTTCTGACCACATTCTACATTTGTATTAATGTATTTTAAACTCTCTTTCATGGTACATGGACATCTTTCTAATTTTTTTATCAATTAATCTAGTAAAACTTCATATAATCCCTAAATAAGTGGATTAACCATTATAAAATCGCTATTTTCTAAAGATATGTAGAAAACAAAGATTTCAAGCCTCTTTGACCATCATAATATGTTAGTTTAGGATGAAACTATGTATTAAAACGATATTGCTATATTTTTGATTTTTTTCAAAATCAATGTATAAACCAATACGAAATATTTAGTTTTATGTTAAACGCTCTATATACTGAAATCAAAATTTTTAGTGTTGTTTTAAAATTTATAACTACATTCCACATTTGTATTAATGTATAGTTCTCTTTCATGGTATATGAGAATCATTATAATTTTTTAATCAAATAATTTAGTAAAACTTCAAAATAATCCCTAACTTTTTGAAATAACCACTATAAAGTAACCATTTTCTTCAAAAACAGAGACAACAAAGACTCCAAACCTCTTTGAACATCATCATATGTTAGTGCAGAATATAACTATGCGTTGAAACAATACTGTCATATTATTTAGGAAATTTTCTCAAAATCTATATGTTAAACCTTACGAAAAATTCTGAGCTTTTGGTAAATGCTTTACATACTGAAGCATATAATCTTTAGTGTTGTTTTAAAATTGTAGCCACATTCTACATTTGTATTAATGTATGCTAAACTTTCTTTCAAAGTACATGAGCATCGTTCAATTTTTTTAATAAATTAATTTAATAAAACTTCATATTCTCCGTAAATTAGTGGACTAACCATTAAAAAATTGCTATTGTCTAGAGAAATGGAGATAAAAAAGGTTCCAAACCTTTTTGATCATCATCATATATTAGTACATTAGGCAACTATGCATTAAAGTAATATTGTTATATTTTGATTTTTTTTTTTTAAATCTATGTGTTAACCCTTAAGAAAACGTTGAGTTTTTGGTAAATGTTTTATATACTGAAGCCTATAATCCTTAGTATTGTTTTAAAATTTCTAACCACATTCTAAATTTGTATTAATTTATGCTAAACTCTCTTTCATGGTACATGAGTATCGTTCAAATTTTTTAATCAATTAATTTATTTAAACTTCATATACTCCATAAATCAGTGGACTAACCACTGTAAAATCGCTATTCTCCAGAGAAACATAGACAAAAAGGTTTCAAACCTCTTTGACCATCATCGTATATTAATACAGGAGGCAACTATACATTAAACAATATTGTTATATTTTTTGATTTTTTTTTGAAAATCTATGTGTTAACCCCTACGAATACATTGAATTTTTGGTAAATGCTTCATATGCAAAGCCTATAATCTTTAGTGTAGTTTTAAAATTTAAAGCCACATTCTATATTTGTATTAATTTATTCTAAGTTCTCTTTGATGATACATGAGCATCGTTGAAAATGTTTAATCAATTATTTTAGTAGAACTTCATATACTCCCTAAATTAGTGAACTAATCACTACAAAATCGCTATTCTCTAGAGAGACGGAGATAACAAAGGTTCCAAACCTCTTTGACCATCATCATATATTAGTGCAGCAGACAACTACTCATTAAAACAATATTGTTATATTTTTTGAATTTTTCTCAAAAATCTATATGTTTACCCTTACAAAAATATTGAGTTTTACGTTAAACGCTCTATATACTGAAGCTTATACTTTTTATTGTTGTGTTAAATTTTTTAATGACATTTTAAATTTGTATTAATGTATCTTAAACTCTCTTTCATGATATATGGGATCATTCTAAGTTTTTATAAATTAATTTAGTAAAACGTCATAATACTCCCTAAATCAGTAAAATAACCATTATAAAATCGCTATTATCTTGGGAAACAGAGACAAAAAAAGTTACAAATCTCTTTGAACATCATCAGCTGTTAGTGTAGGCTGAACTATCCATAATAAAAATATTGTCATATTGTTTTAAATTTTTATCCAAATCTATGTATTGCTATGAATATATTGAGTTTTATGTTAAACGCTCTATATAATGAAGCTTATCCTTTTTAGTGTTGTTTTAAAATTTCTAACCACATTCTAAATTTTTTATTAATGTACTTTAAACACTCTTTATGGTACATGGGCGTCTTTCTAATTTTATATCAATTAATTTAGTAAAAGTTTATATAATCCCTAAATTAGTAGACTAACCAGTATAAAATCTTAATTTTCTAAAAAAAACATAAATAACAAAGATTTCAAGCCTCTTTGACCATCATAATATGTTAGTTTAGGATGAAACTATGCATTAAAACGATATTGTTATATTTTTGATTTTTTTTAAAATCCATGTATAAACCCATACGAAATATTTAGTTTTACGTTAAACGTTGTATATACTGAAATCTATACTTTTAGTGTTGCTTTAAAATTTCTAACTACATTCTCCATTTGTATTAACGTATGTTTAGCTCTATTTCATGGTATATTGGAATCATTATAATTTTTTAATCAAATAATTTAGTTAAACTTTGAAATACTCCCAAAATTAGTGGAATAACCATTATAAAGTCACTATTTTCTTCAAAAACGGAGACAACAAAGGCTACAAACCTCTTTGAACATCACATATGTTAGTACAGAATGCAGCTATGCATAAAAAAAATATTGTCGTATATTTTGAAATTTTCTCAAAATATATGTATCAACAACCCCAACGAAAATATTGAGTTTTTGGTAAATGCTTTATATACTAAAACATAAATGTGTTGTTTTAAAATTTATAACCACATTCTACATTTGTATTAATGTATGCTAAACTTTCTTTCAGAGTACAAGAGCATCGTTCAATTCTTTTATAAATTAATTTAGTAAAACTTCATATACTCCCTAAATTAGTGGACTAACCATTACAAAATTGCTATTATCTAGAGAAATGGAGATAACAAAAGTTTCAAACTTCTTTGATCATCATCATATATTAATATATGAGGCAACTATGCATTAAAAAAATATTGTTATATTTTTGATTTTTTTAAAAAATCTATGTGTTAACCCCTACGAATATATTGAATTTTTTGTAAATGCATCATACGCCGAAGCCTATAATATTTAGTGTTGTTTTAAAATTTATAACCACATTTAATATTTGTATTAATTTATGCTAAGTTCTCTTTGATGGTACATGAGCATCGTTCAAAATGTTTAATCAGTTAGTTTAGTAGAACTTCATATACTCTCTAAATCAGTGAACTAACCACTACAAAATCGCTATTCTCTAGAGAGACAGAAATAACAAATGTTTCAAACCTCTTTGACCATCATCATATATTAGTGCAGTAGACAACTATGCATTAAAACAATATTTCTATATTTTTTGAATTTTTTTCAAAATCTATGTGTTTATCCTTACGAAAATATTGAGTTTTATGTTAAACGCTCTATATACTGAAACTTATACTTTTTATTGTTGTGTTATTTTAATTATTTTTATTATATTTCGTATCTGAAGGGTTTTATTACTTTATTGCTTATGTTTCGTCGTATCTTTACTTCATAAATGATTGTATATTATTTTTTGCTTACTCTTATAACTCTTATCGTCTCTCTTACACTACCTATAGGAAAATATACTAAAATATAAACAAGTTTAGAAAAAAATAGGATTAATTTCTATACTTTTATTTTACAATATTTACCATTGTTTCTATGCAATGTACCTTTATAATATATATTAATTCAAATTAATAATCTCTTTAAATCTACTCATTCCGCACAGGGCGCGGATTATCACCTAGTATGTTAGTACATGAGGCCACTATGCATTAAAACAATATTGTTATATTTTAAATTTTTCTCAAAATCTATGTGTTTAACCCATACGAGAACATTGAGTTTTTGGTAAGTACTTTATATACTGAAGCCAATAATCTTAGTGTTGCTATAAATTTTCTATCCACATTCTAAATTTTTATTAATTTATGCTAAACTCTCTTTCATGGTACATGAGCATCGTTCAAATTTTTTAGTCAATTAATTTAGTAAAACTTCATATACTTCCTAAATCAGTGGAATAACCACTATAAAATCACTATTTCTAGAGAAACAGGACAACAAAGGTTAAAACATCTTTGACAATCATCATATATTAGTGCAGGAGGCAACTATGCATTAAAACAATATTGTTATATTTTTTAATTTTTCTCAAAATTTATGTGTTTACCCCTACGAAAATATTTAGTTTTACATTAAACGCTCTATATACTGAAGCTTATACTTTTATTGTTGTGTTAAATTTTCTAATGACATTTTCAATTTGTATTAATGTATGTTAAACTCTCTTCATGATATATGAGATCATTCTATTTTTTATCAATTAATTAGTAAAACTTCATAATACTCCATAAATCAATAAAATAACCATTGTAAAATCACTATTATCTTGGGAAAGAGAGACAAACAAATTGTTCAAAACCTCTTTGAACATCATCATATGTTAGTGTAGGATGAACTATCCATAAAAAAATATTGTCATATTTTTTGAATTTTGTCCCAAATCTATGTATCACTATGAAATATTGAGTGTTACGTTAAACGCTCTATATAATGAAGCTTATACTTTTTAGTGTGTTTTGAAATTTCTACCCAATCTACATTTGTATTAATGTATTTTACACTATTTTTCATGGTACATAAACATCTTCCTAATTTTTTATCAATTAATCTTGTAAAACTTCATATAATCCCTAAATTAGTAGACTAACCATTATAAAATCACTATTTCTAAAAAAACATAGACAACAAAGATTTCAAGCCTCTTTGACCATCATCTACTTTATTAAAACAGAAGTACACTTAGAGAATAACCCTAAAAATTCAACAATATTTACAGTCAAATGCCATTGAGAATTAAATTAGTCTTACCTTAAAAATGATTGTTTTTTTCCACATATTCATTGTTTTCTTAAAATAACTGAGACAAACTACAAAAAAAGAAAACATATTATTAATAACTCAAACAACTACATATTATTAATTCTCCTGAAATATCGCCACCGTAACATCATTTAGTTAAATAAATAACCAAAAATCGAAAATTTATATCCGCGCTGGCGTGCAGGTCAGGTCTAGTAATATGTTAGTTTAGGAGATTGGTAGAGACCTCCTGGTGATTGCAACTAGGCTAGATGGTCGGAAAAGGGAGGAGATTAATGTCTGGGATGACCCATGGCTCTCACAGTGACAAACAGTTCAGACCAATGGGCCCGGCCCAGAGGCTCTTCAATCGCTAAAGGTCTCGGACCTGCTCCTGCCAGAGACAAAGGAATGGGGACTTAGCAAAAATCAGCTTACTCTACTTTCCATAAGGACCAAATCCCAGGGATTCAACCTAGCAGGATGAAAGCAGCAGATGAACCATATCGCTGAAAAATACTACGGGAGAGTATTCAACTAGATCAGGTTACCTGATTCAATTGGAAGCTCGCACCGCTGAAGCTCCCACAAATCAAGTTGCTGCTCCTGATGGCTAGCGAATGTCTGGAATGTACAAAACATTGGAGATAGTCAAAGTTTTTATTGGAGATTCCCTACACGATGCTCTCAAACAATCCTAGTAGTTTCCCACTGATACTCTGAATTGTTCATCTTTATGCACAGCGCCAGCTTTCCAGAAAAGAAAAGAGTGAACCTTTTTCCAATACTTCTTTTGAAGCCTCTCAACGCACCAAGCTAGTGAGTACGATATCCTTCTTTTTTCCAAACAATGTAAAAGATTATGTGATTAAAAAAAGTGGGGATATTAGTTTGACATGATTTTTGGATTTATCTTTTCTGTTTCTTTGCCTTACACAAATGTTATGAATTTTTGTCTAACTTGGTTAGGACATGGTCGTTCAAATGAATCAAGCAGAGGAGCGAAGCAAATCACTATCATTTCACAACACTGAAACTTCTCTGAAGCATGAGGTAAGGTGTACGTTTTTTTATTCTTTTTACTAGGTTTTCACGTTCTTGTTTCGTGGATTAGGGCTCAATCACCTTGTTCACAGGTTGATCAGCTGGGACAAGATTAGATAGATCAGTTTAAGGTTCGCTGTGCATTTATAGAGAAGGCGCTAGGTTATGGAACAGCTCTTCCTTACATTGCTGACTGAAACAAACGACATTCCCATGACCCTGGTCTGTCAACTTTCATTTTCAAAAACTGTACAGAAACGAGTTCCGTGGAAACTAAAGAAACCTTACTGTTTTTACTTTCTGTTCAGCAATGCTACTTACTGAGATCAAATAAATGCGCTTCTTGAGATGGAAGTTGACATTGGAGCACTATCTTCTTTCATTATATCGAAAAGCCTTTGACCAACAAATAACCCCAAATTCAGAGAGAAGAGCCGAGTCTCCTTCTGTACTCAACCCCTACAAAGGCGTCTAGATTTGTGAAGAACCTTGTCCCAACAGATCCTCTTTTGATGATGGCAGAGACAGAGTGGACCCTGTTTTCACCGTTAGCCCTCCCAGCGTTCAACATTTGAGAGTATAAAAGCTTCTCAGGAAGATTCTGGAGTAAAGCTATCCGCTCATGCCACTCCAACCGATGCACGTGCACAATGGAGAGAATCTAATCAGTCTAGCTGAACTTATCTGGCACCGCGAATCTCAGATAATATTATGATTCAGAGGTGACACAAAACAAGTGCGTCTGAAGGGAATGGGCAAGTGTAAAATCACAGACTTTTATCTCCAAAACTAGCCTTGTCATCGCTTGCATTTTCTCCCTGACCAGTACGCTATAATCGAGCCATGGATTGGGAAACAGCTCCTCTTTTGGATAACTCATTCATTTGTAGAAGGCGAGAAGGACTTCAGTGAAATGCAAGAGCAACATAGTTGAAGTGCTTTGCATTCACAGAGACTCCAAAAAGGCCAATGCGCTAGTCGAGCTCTTCTGCTTACTTTAAGTGCGTCGCTTTGAGATTAACATGATGAATGATGAGGGTATAGAAGGTGATAGGGGATCTTGAAATTTTTAAAATACTTGCAGGACATTATCAGTAGATTGGAGGAAGTGGATCCAAGTAAGTTTGAAACATGAGGAGAAGCTGGCCTTCTGGTAAATGTGCACAATGCACTTGGTGATGCATGAAACTCTTTCTTTGAACCAATCAATCTCGGGTTTTTTTCGGCGCTTAGCAATTATATCAACGTTATAGGCTTATTTAGCTTATGGGACTCCA